>NW_018397268.1:3023964-3082306 GCF_002168275.2 Theobroma umbraticum | reverse complement strand
TACCTATTCCTTCTACAAGGACAACAAGATATATACTTTATATCCTCTTAAAAAAGAGGCTAAGCAATCGGCAACTTCAAGCTCTACAAGCAACAAAATCAGTAAAATCACTGACTATTTATCTGCTAAAATGTTGAAGCTGAAAGTAGTGAGATGGGAATTATGTATGCTTTGTTAATTATGCTTTTGAAGAGTGATCAAATGGGTAAATATCCTACATATTCAACTGAAATTCAGCAGCTATTGAAGGAGTTCAAAGAGTTGGTTAATGAGGATTTGCCAAAAAGCCTACCAGCTCTAAGGAGCATCCAACATGCAATTAATTTGGTACTAGAAGCATCATTACCAAACCCGTTAGCACATAGAATGCCACCTATGCAATGAGTTGAGATACAAAGACAAGTCAAGGAGTTGTTGGAGAAATAGTGTGTGAAAGTAAAAGTCCTTATGCTTGCCCCGCTTGGTTAGCTCCTAACAAAGATGGTTAGCTCTTATAGAGTTTTTTTAATGAAAAGTTGACGGACTCTAGATGACATTATTCAACTTATGACCTAGTGTTCTACGCTTTGGTAAGGGCTATTTGTCATTGGCAGCATTACTTGGTTTACCGTGAGTTTGCTATTTATTCTAACCATCAAGCTTTAAGGTACTTGCATTAGCAGAAAAAGTGGAGTTCTTTCCTTGATGAATTTAATTTTTCACTAAATAATAAATCTGGATAATCTAATACTGTGGCTGAGGCTTTGAGGAGACGACATTTACTATTATCAGCTATAACCACTCAAGTCATAGGCTTTGAGGAACTTAAAAATCAGTATGGTTCTGATCCTTAATTCTGTAAGATAATAGTTCATTTACAAGGTTCATCACAAGCTGAAAATTTACCTTATAGATTGCATGGAGATTTTTTATTCAAAGGTAACCAGTTGTGCATTCCATAAGGATGTTTAAGGGAGCAAATTATTAGAAAACTTCATGGTAATGGGTTGGGAGGACATTTTGGCAGAGACAAGACTTTGGCAATGGTGGCTGATTGTTATTTTTGGCCAAAAATGTGCTGAGATGTGGAAAGGTTGGTGAATTGATGTCCAGCTTGCTTATTTGGTAAAGGTAGTGTTCAAAACACAGGTTTATATGTTCCTTTACCTGAGCCGGATACACCATGGATTCATTTGAATATGGATTTTGTTAAGATGTCTTATTCGGAACAACCCAAAGACTTGGGATTAAGTCATACCCCAAGTTGAATTTGCCTACAACAATTCTGTCAATTGAAGCACAAAAAAGACACCATTTGAGGCTGCATATGGATCAAAACCTCAACCTGTGCTGGATTTAATGCCATTACCACAAGAAGCTAGAGTGAGTAATGATGGAGAGTTATTTGCTGATCATATTCGAAAGATTAATGAAGAGGTAAAAGCTGCCTTAAAAGCCAGCAATGCAGAATACTCTTTCGCTGCAAATTAACATCGTCGTAAGCAGGAATTTGAGGAAGGTGATCAAGTACTTGTGCACTTGAGGCAAGAAAGATTTCCTAAGTGTACTTATCACAAGGTCAAGTCTAGAAAGTTTGGACCTTGTAAGGTGCTAAAGAAAATCAGTTCAAATGCCTACTTAATAGAGTTGCAACCTGAGTTACAAATCAGTCCTATTTTCAATGCTTTGGACTTATATCCATTTGATGGATGTGATGGGACTGCATCTACTATACATGCTTAAGTTCAGCACCTTCCAATTGCTAAGGCTGAAGTTATTGAAGAAGTGTTAGATGTGAAAGAGGTTCGATCTAGTCGAGGGAACCCATATAGACGATTTTTGGTGAAATGGCTTGGTAAACCTGCTAATGAAAGCACTTGGATTGCTGAAGAGGAATTGAAAGGAGTGGATCTAGACATCTACGAGGAATATGTTAAGGCCTATTTGTTAGAGCTGAGTTTTTTTTTGACTCGAGGGAAATGATGCAAGTGCATCTAGAATTTTATTTGATTTAGTATTTTAGTTGGTTTAGGACTTTTTTATTTAGTTCGAGATTCTTTTTCTATCTTTATTAGGATTTCAGTACTTTAAGTCTTAATTTAGGAATAAAATTACACTTGATTAGGATTTATTCTAACTAGTATAAACAGGAGATCCTAGATAGGGGATTATTATTATTATTATTATTATTATTATTATTATTTTAAAACCCTTAATCTTTCTATTGTTCCAAACACAATCAACCCTATTTGACCCTAATTGTTGAGTTCTAATTGCCCTAAACCTTCCGGCTACATCACTTGCTCTTTAGCATATACAAATATCATAAATAACACAACTTGCACCATTCAAAATGAATGCCTTCACAATCATTCTTAATATTTTCAAATCTATGTATGCGTTCACCAATCCTCCACCAAATTGAACTCCTTTCTCTAATATAATTGCTTATATTTTTTTCACAGTGGCAGTACTAGATCTTAACTCTATGAAGAAAAAAATATATGCATGAACTTACATGTTTGACTAGAAATTTATGTAACTATCCAACTTTATTATTGACAAAATTTGTTTAATCAACCATTAAACTGTAATAAAAAAACCAAACCATAGGTTTCATATAGGTTAGTTCAAGCACTAAACACAGTAGAGACATTCTTCATGTCTGTGAATGTGTTATGTGCAGAAGACAAGACATATAAGATTCTTTTTCCTTTATTCTAATTATGCTATTTTTCTTGCAAATCTTCTAGTCACTATATCAGAGAAAACACATGAAGGTATCATCATCAAGTACTACGAAAAATGTAAACTACTACATACACCCAAACAAAACAATGCACCTTTAAGTGGCTAATCCTCAAGAAAATCTTACAAAATACAATTTAATTTTTAAGTGAAGGCCTTAAAAACACTTCAAACCTGTGTTATAAAGCCATGAGCACCAGTTAGACCCTCCTCCTCTCCAGTATTAAACAAAAATATCACAGCATTCTTAAATCCATGAGCCCACTGAGAAATCCCCCGAGCAAGTTCCAACATAACGGCAACACAGGAGCTGCAATCACCAGCCCCTTCCCTGAAAGAACACCAAGACATTTTACCATGAACCAAATCATCATAATATTAACTAAAGCTGTTAAGCAAAGAGAAATGAAGGATAAATTATGATGAAACCCAAACGTGGCAGTGTTATGCAAACGTGAAGGTTATGAGAAAGTTTCAGATAAATTATGTTCCCACATGAAATGATAGAGGCCACAGATTCTAGTGGAATTTTTTCAAGAAAAGAGCTTCAAATTGTTGCAGTTAATTTTTCCCAACTACAACCTTTTAAACCAGATCTGAAGTATTTGTTCTGGACCAATATAAAAGTTTGTATCATCTTTTTTGTTCTTCAGGAAACTAATTAATTAGCTGTTCTTCTCTTTTTTGACTTCTTTGAAATGTAAATGACATTATTCACTGGATATTACAATGCTGACAACCTGCAGTTTTATTCTTTAAAACTTGAGCACTATAGTGGTCGACGAGAAGCATATTGACCACAAAAAAGAATGTCAGAACAAATTACTGTTAAGACCATCTGACTTAGCTAAATTCATACGAAAGCAACATGTCATATAAAAAACACTGGCCATTTTGGTCATAAGGAAACTCATTCGAACCAATATGGAGTAGATTAACAGAGAAGGAAGAAATCATACGTTGAGTAAACAGTGTCAATGTGGGAAGAAACCAAAATAGCATTTTCTCTTGCTTCAGGTACATATTTTGGTAAGATTCTTAATATGATGTGATTTAGATCAGAATAGACAACCGTTCTCCCCACAAACATGCCGCTGAGCTGACGAATTACACCAGAATTAACATGGAAGAAGTCCACTTCAACATCAACCTCCCAGTGAGCTGTTTTCTTAATTGTCTCTGATGCTGCCAAAACATACTGCGGTTGAAAGCATATTCAGTTATATCTACAACATGATTGCACAAGAAATGGATCACTAGAACAGCCATTGTTGATTTAATATACAGATCAATCAAGATGCATGACTGGACTGCAGACTAAAAAGAAGCTTTGCAGCCTAAATCATAAAATAAGGGATAAATCAAATCATAAAAACACAAGTTAATCCCCCTATAAACCTAAGAACATCTTTTAGGCATGATATACCAAAAACACAATGTCATCTCGTCATTTTATTTTTTCTTAACATCACAATATTTATAGCAAAGAACCTAAGCTACAACTTATTCAAACAACTGAAATATTATAATCAAAACCAACTTAAGATTCTTCTTTTTTCTTCCTAAGCATAGCAAAGAATCCAATAACAATTGCAAAGAGAATACATATAATCAAGATTCAGGACAATAATCCTATCATAATTAGCTGAAAAACTGAAAAAATGATTTAATGTACCCAACCTGCAGAGCATGATCAAGAGCATCAGAACCAACTGGATGTGGGCCCAATTCAGTCAATGCCTTAATATGCTTCGTTGCCTCCACCTCTGAGAAACCCCTTTTGCCTGCTTGCACAGCAGTAAGAGGCACAGGCAAACTCTCAAACTGGTAATAGTAAACAGCCCAAGAGGAGTACACAATCACCACAAACAATGTCAGCCACACGAATCCTGACCTCCTTGCACTTTTTATCTGAACATTGTTATTAAATTTGGCTTCCTCATCAGTTTTTGGGGTATCACTTGATTGGCTGGCTGATGTGTCAGCCGAAATTGATGAACTTTGAGGCCGTTTCCGCATTTTTTAACCAAAATATCTGTTCAAAACATAACCAAAAGATTGTTTACACAAAATTCTACCTTTTCCTTAAATTGGGACATAACAAGTGGTGGCAGAGTCAGGATTTCACGTTTGGGGGTGAAGAGTCGAATATAATTTCTATAAAATATTCATACTAAAAGTTCAATGTTTAACAAAAATATAAAACAATATAGATGAAAAAAGTTTATATAAAAATTATACAAATAACTTTTAAAAATTATTCAAAGAAATCAATTTTAGTATAATCATAAATAATTTAATAATGACAATAATATCAACTTACCAACAAACAAAAATTAATAAATATAATAACAAAAACCTCAAGGGGAAGTAATCTCTTAAAACATATTAAAGGCTATTAATAAACAATTCAATGGAGAAGTCATTCTCTAAAATTAATCACAAAAATTAAATACAATATCAATAAACAATTCAATAAGGAAATAATCCCAAGTAAAAAATTTAATTGTTCATAAGAATCTAAGCAAAAAAAAAACACAAAGAATTTGTAAGAAAACAATCAAGCAATCCTTACATAAATAAGCAATAATTAACCTTAAGTACTTAATCAAATCCACATTGTGTTGTTTTCAACAAAAAAGGGTTAAGACTGTAAATGTCAAATCAAAACTACCAAGTAAAAATTATTAAATAAAGAAAAATTTTAAAATTAAAAATATTAAAAATAAAATAAGTAAATTAACCAAATTTATCACTTAGCATGATACGAAAATTGAGTTATAACTAAAAGTTTTCTACACAAAGAATGCTAACAAGCAAAAAATGTAAAAAAAAAATAATTTTTTTTAAGTTTTGAAAAAGTGAGATTTGAGAATAATTTTATTATAATAAGTTTTATTTTAATCTTATTAAAATTAATTGTTTGATTAATTGTTATGCACATCTCACCAAATAATAAATTATTATAAACACAAAATTGTGAAATTTCAAAAAAATATATATATTAAAAAATTTTAAAAATTTTGTAAAGATAAAATTATAAGATTTAAAAAATTAAAAATAAGTTATCAAAAATTTAAAATTGTTGAGGGGAGGGGCGCCCCCTCCCCTCCGCCTCTGATGACAGGCTACTGACTAGATCATGAGTAATGATTTCATGAACTTGAGCCCATTAAAAGTATCAAGGAGTCTTGAAATAACGTTAAACTAGTATCATCCGAGGTGATATAAATACATTCTCATTCATAGTAAGCAATAATTTCAAAATTTCCACGAATTCCACTCCGTGGGATCATTCCTTTTCAATCTCAAAAGCCATAAACAAACAGAAACAAAACATAAAAGAAATGGGTATTTACTGATAAAATGAATTCAAATTAAGAAAAATTACATGAATATACGGCCAATTTAAAAGCTAAAAAAAATGCAGAAGCTTGATTAAAAATAAGCAATTTGAAGTGGGTAACGAACAAAATTGAAAAAAAAGAGAGAGAGATTTTGATACGAAAGGAAGGAGAGAGGAGAGACTTAAAACAGAGATTTGATGCAGAAACCAGAGCTTGGTTCTTTGTCAGTGTGGTGTCGACCTTTGACTTTAAGTTAACCCGTCAAAGCAGGAGATTGTGCTTGGGTGCTAAAAGCAAGCACCGCTAAATACTAAAAAAATATAAAATATAGAAAAGATAAATAAAATGAATTTAAATTTGGATCTATTTCCTAACTCACAGAAAATATAAAAAATATTTGCATCCTTATTTTCATGGATTTTTATTATTTTTAAATTTCTTTTTTATGTAATTTTATTTAATTAAATTAATGTCTCTTAATAGGTAACACAAATGTAAGAATTAAATGATAATTTATTTAATTTCAAAATTGAAATAAGAAGATTGTTATTACTGTTAGATACTTTATCTTTTATTAATTTTATTTTTTAAAATAATATTTGAATAAATATATATTTTTACTGTTCAAAGGGTTTTTTTTAAAATAACATAACTTACTCATTTTATTTAATTGTAAAAATTACAAATAAATAAATGAACAAAAACGTAAACAAACAAACCAAAAAAACCTGCAATTATATCGGAAAAAACAAAATGAAAATGAAAATTAAATATCAATAGAGTAAAAATTTCATTCTCATCCAACACATATAATTTATATTTATATTTTGATTAAAGAAGATAGATCAAAATTAAAAAAAAACAATAAATATGCATAAAATGAGTATAACGATTATAAAATTCATAAATAATTTGTAGTATAAAATTATAAATAGTTAAACACATTTTATCATTTATTGCTTAGTATATATATAAGTATAACACTTAATTACATTATTATTTTATTAATTCTCATTCAAAAATTTTAAATAGAAGTTGATATATGTGTTTTTTTAAAGTATATTTTAAATCATTAATTAATGAAATATACAAAAGATTGAAATTAATATGATAATATTTTAAAAGATTACGTTTATACAAATTAACTAGTCCTTGTTCTCTTATAATTTCTAATCACATTATTATTCATCTTTTATCAAGTTAAGTTTTTGAAAGAAATGGAATTCAAATTTATTTTTTTGAATAAAAAAATACATGTATATATATCATTAAACTAAATATTTATATGTTTAATTAGATTAATAAATTGATATTTATCTTAAAAAATATAAAAAAAAATTTATTTAATGACTTTAATTCACCACTTCTTGCTTTATTTATCAATATATTTACACCTTACAAATTCATGTTGGACTTAAGATTAAAAAGATTTAATTCTTTACTCCTCATCTTAACTTATCCAATTATTAATTTTTAAAAAACATATTATCTTAGATTTTTCATCAATGATAAATTAAATAAATTTTACATATATAAATATAAATTTTTCACTCATTATTAGATATGTTTTAGATTAATAACATCAACTCGTGATATTTGGTATTAAAATAAATTTAAATTTATACTAATATGAATTTCATAAAAAATATAAAAATAAAGTAAACTTAAAATTAATATATAAACCTTTTTCCTTTACCGTAAAATGTGATTACGAATTTGTTACCATCTATCATGTAAGTTTTTTAAATTGAAAACGCCACTTGACAAATAATTAATGACTAATGGGCCAAGGATTAGCCCAAGAAAGCAGTTCAATTTCAACCCGAGACAAATAATGGCTAATGGGCCATGGACCAGCCCCAGAAAACAATTCAACTTCAACCCGATAATTTAACCCGGTTCGTTAAGGTTCAAAACCGGGTACGATAAAAGCCTAAAATTCACACAGACGAACTCATTTTCAGAGAGGCGGATAAACGGGTTTTTTTTTTCGGGTCACCATCCCTTGAGAGATCCCGGCCGGCGGGATCTCTTTTACCACTTTCCATCTCCATTTTTCCGATAAAAATAAAAAAAAACAAGAAATTTAGAAGAAAAGTTTCTTTTAGAATCTGCTGGATCTTTCTCTAAGAAAATAGTTAGGGTTAGGGTTTTAGGTGTTTAATTTTTAACTAGTAAAAGCTATGTCTGGTCTCCATCGGTCTTCGAGTGCGCCGTTGAAGAACGGCCTTCCTCCTCAAGAGCTGCTGGATGATCTTTGCAGGTTTCACTTTTGTGCTTGTTGCCTGAGAATTTGGTGTTAAGTTTGCAGTGATTTTTTTTTATTTATTTTGACTAGTGTTATGGTTTTCTATAGTGGAAAAAACTGAATTCCGTTGTAAGATTGTTAAATTAGGTTAAAAAATGGATCTTTGACTTATTAGCCATGATTTTTGTGATATTGCTTGTTTGAAAATGTGCGTTTTTGAAGGTCTTTAGTGTGATTAGTAGCGTGGCATGGAGGTTATTATGCAAATTAAACTTAATCATATTCATATATTGCATATATTGTATAGGGGTTCTTAATAGCATTGCTATCGAGCTTGTTAGAATTGAGTTAGTATAGGGTTTAAATTCAATAATGCTTAGACTTTGAATCATGATTTAAGTATCATCCATCCAAGTATGACAGAATTGAAGTTTTCTACCAAATGATTCTTTGACAAGTTATATTAGCTGGTTTTTCACTTTGATGTCTTTTTTTTCATGCAATATCTGATCAAACCAGCTAAAGATAATGAGGAAATTGATTGTGTTGCTAGGAAATTTATTTTTAAAAGTTTCTCTGATATGATTTGATTGAGGACCGATGGTCTGTTTGTATGATACTATTCTCTGAAGGCTTTTTTTTTCCAAATGAGTTATCACTAATGTGAAGCAGTCTCTCTCTCTCTCTAGTTCTTCCATTTTGTTTCCCTATTTCTGTGTTTTTCCCTGGATCCTATCTAAAGCATACTTTCAATAATTTTGCTGCAGTCGGTTTGTTTTAAATGTGCCGAAAGAGGACCAGCAGTCATTTGAGAGAATTCTCTTCCTTGTGGAATATGCACATTGGTTCTACGAGGACAATACAGTGGAAAAAAATCCATCGCTGAAGTCATTAAATCTGAAAGAGTTCACCTCTTTATGTATCCTATATTTGATGCACCTTTGTTGTTGTGATTTGTTGCTATCACTGGCCTGATGGCTGTTTTGTCAAATATTCACAGTTGATTTCAACTCCATGACTTTTTTTTTTTTAATTTTTTTAATTGTTCTAACCACTTTTCATCTGAAATAATCATAGCTTTTTACATTAAAGTATTGATTCAAAATAAAAACAAAATGTTTTGGCATCATCTTGTTTCGCAGCTTGGTTTATGAAAAAGGATACATCTAGACACTAGTCACTAGTCAAGTTGAAGCCAGTTGTGTAACAACCTTTTTTATGTGCATTTTTTGACGTGATTAATGATTAAATGTTTAAGTGTTAAGATGGTGAAGGCTTTTTTGCGTATTCTTAAAGATCAAAGATCAAAGATGTGGGTTCTCTTTTTCCATTTTTGTCTGCCAATTATTGTCTATTGATTATATTATTTAATTTCACTGTGCTTGATTTCTGAATAACATTTTTATGAGACCTTGGAGTTTTTTGCTTGGATGCTGACTTCTTCCTTAATGTTGCACCTAAATAGGATGAAGGTTGTTCGTCATAAGAATCAAATTGTTTCTTTTGGAAAAAAGAGAAAAAGCATATAAGTTAATGTTGATGTCTGGGTTTGATGTAATGATCCCAAAAGTTTGGAATTCTATTTCATGGAATCTATACCATTAGAAAGAGTAAAACTCTATTTTATAATGCAGAGTTGGAGCATTAGCCTATAACTTTTTCTGTCCCTGGAGAGGATGACCTCTGATTCCATCTTTTTTCCCTCTTGGAATTGAAGATTAGATGTTATACTATTAAGTGAATTATAAGCAAGATTCTTTTTGACATGCCTTTTTATTTTATTTTAGAAGACTATCTTTATAGGCATTTTATTAGTTCTGTACTTTTCTTGATATTCCATGCTTTGAGTATGGTCTGTTTCTTGTTTTCATGTCGTCAATGTTATCCAGTTCCTTAATGTGCTGCAGTGTTTAACAGTTGCGATGTTTTAAGGCCTTATGTTGCTCATATAGATGATATCTTTAAAGATTTCACCGATTACAAGGTTCGTGTCCCTGTAACAGGGGCAATTATTTTGGATGAAACGTATGAACGGGTGAGTCTTTCTTATGCAAGTTAGAAACAAGAAGAGTCTTTTGTCCTTTTCATGTTTTCAATTTTGAGTGAATGTTACTTATTGGCCCTCTCTTGTTTCTACTTTGACAAGCTAGCTTCATGGTAGTTGTATACTTGACTTTAACGCTAACTCACTTTGCCATTCATGTATTCATGCTTAAGAATGGAAATTTCGCACCTTTTTAGTTTTTAAATCTGGCTAATTCACTCTGTTCCTCATAATTTCAATCACTTGATATGTTTATCAGAGATTTGTGTTATTGTATTTATACTTCTTGGGTCTTTTCATTCAAATGTTATTTCCAATTGATGGAGCTTCAAATTAAAGCTATTTATTGCAATTCAGGATGTTAAATTCAAGATAGGTAACATTTGCCAGGATTATCATATATGTTGAAGTAAATTGTTAAGCTTTCCATTCTACTAGTATCTTTACTTTGTGTTTATTGCTGCTATTAATAGTGCATTCTAGTGAAGGGATGGAAAGGGACTAGCTGGAGCTTCCCACGTGGGAAAAAGAACAAAGATGAGGAAGACCATGCATGTGCCATACGAGAAGTAAGCTTATTTTTCATGGAAGTTTCTTGCACATTCAACTTATCTTTATGTTATGGCTTCGCCTCAAATTTTTGTTCATAAGCAGATGTCTAATGATTTAATGGTAATTATGCTTTTTTATTGGTGGTCAATTTTGTGTGAAGGACTGGAAACTGATTCCTAATAGATCAGATCACAAATGTATCTCCTTTGACCAGTGGTTAGCCTTTTTCACACAAGATGGATCTATTCAGTGTTGTTTGTGTTCTTTTTTCAGATAGTAGTAATTAGACTCTACGAGCTAATGCAGTTGGCTAGAGAGTCTAAGCTTGCTTCATAATGATCTTGCTTTCTAGTTGTGAGTGACATGGGTGAGGAAGAAATGTAGAATGTTTGTTGGTTTATTAACTAGCTTTTCTTTGGTTGTTCATTGACCCCTCAAAAGCAAAAATTAGAGAAGGGTTGCCAATCTATTGGATCATTCATTAAACTTTATCCATGGCATGGAGCATTATTGTAATTTACTCATTACATGTTTTCCTTCTAATTTGGAAATTGATGGTTCCTAAACAGATAAGTCCAGTTTCTAATAATGAGGGAATTCAAATGATTGCTGATTACTTTTGGAGTTCTTTGCCTCCCATTACTCTGTTTTCTTTCCTCCATCTCTGATTATTGATGTACTTTCTATGGGAATGCAGGTGTTAGAAGAAACGGGCTTTGATGTTTCAGGGCTCCTAAACAAAGATGAATACATTGAAGTAATATTTGGGCAGCAGAGGGTGCGGCTCTACATAATTGCTGGTGTTAAGGATGATACTGCCTTTGCCCCACTTACAAAAAAGGAGATCAGTGTATGCGGTTCTTTCATTGATAAGTGCAATTTACTTGTTCATAACACTAATGACCTGATAGAAATACTATTTTAAGCAACCCTTCTGTATGTAGTTGCAGTTTTTCTTGCAACTTAAAAGCCTATATTATATCTAATTAGTTTGTGTTTAGTTACTTTAGTATGCTCAATTCTCAAATAATTCACATCTGGGCTGTTTTGGCAAATTCAATATACAATGAACTTCAGACATTTGCATTGCCTGTTATTACTTGGTCTTTCTCTGCCAATGGAAATGAAGAAAATTAAAAGAGACCTTCACAAACTGACACTCTCATGCACAGTTGTCAAGAATTGCACACTGCACTTGTTTTGCGTGTGCGTGTATTTTTTTTCCTTCTTAATAAACTCCGTTGTTTGCTTCAAATACAAATCATTGCTGCCTTGGAAAGACAAGGCAAATTGGTATATTGATTTAATTAATGCATTGTTCAATAATGAATTTTGGTAAATTTGATATAGAGTAAAAGCAAATATGGTAGTAGCATACTTGATATTTGCTCTTCTACTTATTTTTTCTTTTATGAAAAAAACAATATTTGTATTCAAGATATCATAGAAGGTACTTAACAGGGGTAACTTCAAAATATTTTTAGAAGATAGGGTTATGAGCTTGATAGATATTCTTTTAGTAGCGAACATTGGAATCCTTTTTCTGTTGCTAAAATAAAGATGCTATTTCTATAATGGAAATGGTTGGGGGTAAGTGCTCTTTATCAGACAGTGGTGTGTGGCACTAACCATTTGGGGCATGGCTATAGCCCCAGCACAGGACAATGTTTCCTTCCGTTGCTATTAGGGTTTAGGGTTTAGGGTAAAAAGTAAAAGCTGTAACCAAATATTTTTCCCTTGAATTTGTTGCTTTTAGAATTAAAAGGCCATAAGTTAAGTTTGTCAGAGTATGATGGTAACTTTCTTTTTTCATTTTAAGGAATGGTAGATTGTACCTTGATCTCGTGGGTACAACAATCAGAAATTTAGATCCAATTATAGACAAATTATCTCCTATCTAGTAAAATGACCCGCAGCATAATGGTTTTTTCAAATAGGTACTTGATTTGTGCTTTTTCTCTTGGCATTTATGGCCTGCATATCATGTTCATCTGTTTTTGCCAAGTGATGGAGAGGATGTCTAAGACCTTGTATCTCTCAGAAAGCAGTAATGTTGATGGCTAGCTGCTATCATCCGATTGCAGGAAATTGCATGGCACCGGCTTGATGATCTTCAGCCAGCAACTAATGAAGTGATATCTCGTGGGATCACAGGCCTAAAGCTTTATATGGTGGCCCCCTTTTTAGCGTGAGTATTTTGTTATTACATTATGATTAATTTTCAAGTGCCTTTACTTTGTTGGCTAAATTGCACATATATGATTGTGCAGATCTTTAAAATCATGGATTGTAAAGCATCCGCCCCCTATAGCTCCAAGACCGGATTTGCCTCTCAAAGGTTTTCCCTCTCCTTTATTTTGGAAGACAATTTATTATAGCATTAGGTTTATGTTAACCTTATAAATGGCAGAGGAAAAAAGGAAAAGGAGTTGGGTGAGGAAGGCAGTGTTGTGAAAATTGGACCAGACCAGCCAATTTGATTGTTTGAACCAGAAATTGGTCAATTTTCTAGTCAGGAACATACTTTTTAGCGGAAAGGTCAAAAACTGTTTAAACTCAATGCAATCAAAACTGAATTGCTCAGTTAAGCCTGGTTGAACCAGGTCTGGTTCATTAAAATTGATCTTAAAATGCTTTCTATCTTCTTAAAATCTTTAGGAAATGTGAGGTTGGAAACATCACTTTCAGTCGATCAAAACACAAAACCATCAAGCTAAATGCAAAATGATTTCAACATACAATGTATTTAGTATATATTTTATCAACAGAAATTTGTGGGTCAAACCACTAATTGAGGTGGTTAGACTGGGAAACCCTGGTGTGGGTCACTATATGGAGAGGTTTTGGAAACCACTGGAGAAGAGAGATTTGACTGTCTAAAACTGGTGATGTATGTCTTCGTGCATGTATTAAACTCAGATTTGAGTAAGAAATAATTGAGTTTATCTTTGGATAAATTTAGTCTTCTATATTGTCTATAAAGTCATAACTTGAAGCAAGTAGAATATTAACTCTATATTGGGATCTCCAGCATTGCTTTTGTTAGTAATGAGTGAAGAGCTGAAACCTATAACATGATCATAGCTGTCCCAAAGCTAGCATCAGCAGCATGTTATTGGATTTTTGTTAACTTTCTGTTTTTGGAATATGGTCTAAATTAATTACTTCAACTTTGGGTGATAAATTAAATTTACCACTCATCTTAGAATTGGTGCAATTTTATCACTGTACTATCTAATTGGTTCAGAAATGTTGAGAAGTTAGGATATTTTATAAAATAGTCGTTCATTTTCTAATTGAATATTCTATTAAAGTTAACTTTTGAACATTTTTTTAATCATATTAAAATGTACAGTTGTGAAATTGTATCTATTCCAATATGAGTGGTAAATTTGATCCATCACTTCAAATAGAGTGGTAAATTTAGACTTCATCATTTTTTTTTTTTTTTGCTATGGCCTGTGCGTTGGTTGTGAAGGAAGGCTGACAATATATCGAAAAACTGAGCTTTGCTTAAAGTGTGCAAGTTTTGAGTTTGAACAAATAATTTTATAAAAAATAGCATAATATTAATGGTGTCGAGGCAATTTATTAACAACACGAATAAAAGCTCAAGCTTTGCACATTTTGGTTTGCTTTGCTTTCAAGTTCTACACTTTGTCATTAATTAGTTCAACTTTTGATTTTGTATTCTGGAAATATCTCCGGCTACCCTTGATCCTATGAAGATTCTGGTACAATGGAAATCCATGTTTTCTGATGAGTTACTTTTTAATTCTTGTCAAGGGATTTGTGTGTGGAAAGCAAAGAACAGTTCTATAGGAAGCAACTCAATGATTGTGGAGAGCCAATCTAATAAGGTTGCGTCTGATGCTAACCCACCCAACACTGGTCCCGGAAAGAGCTTCAGAAACTTTAGATTTGACACTGCTTCAATATTAAGAGCATTGGAAGCTGGCTTTTCTGCTTGAAGATCAGACCAGGTCCTTTTCGTCGCATGTTTTCTGTTCACATAGCTGGGACTGCTGGGTTAGTTGCTAGAACTTTTTCTGTAAAACAAACAGCATTGTTGTCTCAACAGGTTGTATATTCTTGTGTCAGATTCAGACGTTCAGGTTTGTTTGACATGTAAATTCTGTACAGAAAATCCTTTGTGGCAACGAATGCAGTTCTTGTTGATTGTTCTGTTAGTTAAACTGGTGAAATATAGTCCCCTTTATATGCTAACAGCCCAATGACTAAATGTTGCTCACTTTGTTGATTTTTGTTATCTACTGTTGTATTTCTCTGTTCTTATTGGTAGCACTAGCGTTCGCCTCTGCGGTTGCGATCCCAGATTTTTATTTGAACTGCTTGGTTGGCAGAGTAAACAACACTAGTGCTTGTCTGTCTTTCCTAGGCTTCCGCAAGCAAAATGACTCTTGTATTTCTTTGTGAAAATTTATAAAACCCTTTTGAAGATTCTGTTAAAATATGTATATGTCGATTGCCTGTTTGACCCGACATCTGCTCTTTGATTCAGCTTCTTGATAATTGGTATGCAAACCCCTAGTCTTAATATGCATTTGGGGAAGTTGCTTTGGAAAAAGCTTTGTACCTAGGATTCGCACTAGAAAAAGAAGGAACTAGCATATGGTTGAAATAGTAGATTGGTAGATGGGTCGAGGTGATGAGTCAACAAAGCTACACAACATAACCACATCATTGAAAAGACTGAAGAGAAAAATGAGTATTGGTTTTCCTTGTATTCTGGGTTTCGGTGCTTTTGCTGCCATTATTACAGCTAAGCATGCAGTGGTGTATGATTGCAGTTTCTGAATGGACCACCATGAAAGATCAACTTCCGCTGCTGGATATGATGAAGGCTTAGAACTGAAAAACGGCAATATACATATGAAAAAGTGGTCCTGAGAATTGAAATTGATGTACATTTATTAGTGGATATGATTCCTGGTATATACTGTTGGCTTTGCTTTTTGTCCATAACCATTCATATCAGCAATGTTATCATTCATCACCAGCTCAACATCTGGACTTCTTGTCTTCACTCACTGTAAATCACATGGATTTTTATAAGGTAATTGTATGCGATTGCTTTAAAAGATCTTATTTAACAAGACAAAAAATCCTTGATTCTTTCTTTTAGATAAGCATTGAGAGGCCCTGATTTTGTTCCAGTAGTAAAAACCCTACAAAATTTTGTTGGACCTTGTGGAGTGTGAGAAACAGAGTGGTCCTCTTACTGATTCTTGAGCCCTGAAAGTGGCTCTGTAGCTTCATTTCCATGTTGGGATTCTCTCTCTCTCTCTCCTTTCCATTTCTGTGTTTTTACATTTTTCTTCAACCATGTGGACAAATTTTAATCAAAGGTCATGAATTTTGGGTATCTGATTTTCAACATGTCACATCCAAATTTCTTCTCCTGTAACGTATATGCTTACAAACTCAAAGAGTTTGACACATATTTTGAAAAGGTCATGTAATTTTTGGAAATGTGACCGTTTGAATGCTCCATCATGCTTTGTTTTTCCAACTTTTAGCCGTCGACTTTAATGATCTTTTTTTCTTTCTTGTTTTGGTACATTAATAGACAACGTGAAATATCGTCCATTCACACGAAATATTAAAGATTTTGATTATTATAGTTAAATAATTTTTTTATTTTTTTTATTATATCTAATTAAATTTTTATAATTTTATTTTAAATCAAATAAATTTTAATAATTAAGACAATCGTTAACAAATTATTATAATTAATGAAAAAGTTGTGACTTTGACATTAATGTGATACTGTTGTAATGTCAACGTAGAAATTAAAAATAGTACGTAATCATGTTATTCTGTCATATAAATATGTCATGTTATTATTAATTAATGAAAATTTATTTATTATAAAATAAAATTATAAAAAATTTATTTTAATTTTTTAAAATATTTTAACGATTTTTTAAATTTTAAGTTTTTATAATATAATTAACCTTTCATCAAGAAATTCCAAATATTAATAATACTTAGGGAAATTAAGATAACCCAAGAGCCACGTTCCTATGGAAATTGATTGGCTTGAATCTCTGCTCAATAAACAGCAAATAACTATCATATTCAAATTTCTTTCTCATAACGCATTTGCTTACAACGGTAATTTGGAAAAATATCTCATGGTTTTGGTTTCTTGGGCATTCACCATTTAGAGTGGTCAATGAATTAACATATATCAAAGCTCTTCTCTAAAATATCTTTTTCGTATCTCTTGTCCACGTGTCCAAGTGTCGAGTACCGATCGAGGTTCGGAAAACCTAGTCAGAACTCAATTTGCCCTTTAACTCGCTTTAATCGAATTATTATGAACTTATTTTCTTCTTTATTTAAAGAATTTTTTGTTTTTTTTACTGTTATTGAAAATGTTTACTAATAAAACAATTCAAGCTGTTCTATTTGAAATCTCGAATTTTATTTTCCATTGAAAATAAAAAAGATTCAAATGGTTTTAAGTAGTACATATTTCCCATTTGTGAAAAGGATTTAAATTGTTCTAGAGGAGTAAAACTTTGATTTTATTAAACCACTGAAAATAAAATAAAACGTGATTATTCCTTGTATCTTTATGGTTACTTAGAAACATGAAATTTGGTTTATTGAGAACAAATTACAACAAATTTGACTTAAAACAACATATTTTTAAATGTGCTATTACAAATATTTTTAATAATATTTTTTAATATTTTTTAGAATATTTTTGTAAATTTAACTTTATTATATAAATTTTCATATGCATTATAAATAAAATGTAATGATAGAATTTGTATACGTTAATAAATGTTACATTTTTTTATATTGCTATTAAATAAAAAAATAAAACTAAAAATTTAATTAACTACACTTTTTAGAATTTTACTATAAAAAAATATATGGCATAAAAAAATGCGATTAAAACTTAAGTTTTTTGTAGTGATAAAAAATCAAAGCTTAGCAACTAAATGGCGAGAATTGATGAGAACAAGGAAAATGGGATTCGAATGTTCTAGAATTTTAAAACTTGAGAAAAAAACGAAATAAATAATTAAGTATAATTTTTTAAAAAAATATATAAAGCAATAATTGTTCTATAACCCTGAAAATATATATGCTTATCTTGTGATTATGAACAAATTTGTAGGTAATTATTAAATTAGAAATGCTTACTATGGGATCTTCAAGATTTGCATTTTGTTGTTTCAAATATTTTATTTCATGTGATAAAAATGATTATTATGTAAATCATTAAAGAAACCTTTCCAGATGATAAGTTAAATTGAAACTATGCCATATAATTAGTTTTCTTCATATCTAATTGTTTTGTAGATATCTATAAAACCTAGGTGTGATAATTTTGTTACAATTCATTAACATAATACAAGAATAAATCTGCTTGAGTTTTGAATAATTGGATTCCTATCACATCGTGTTAACTCATTTACGATAGGACAATATTCATGTCTCACGTGAGTACGCTGACACATTTATACATATTCACATTTCTCAGCTGATTAACTCATTGAAACTCATATTTTTAATTATTAATATTTAAAATATATAAAGCAATATATTGTTGTATTTATATAAGTTAACCGTATCATATTATGTCTAAGTAAATAGGTCGTACGTTGTTATTTATTTACTTTACACATTACAATTGAGACACAAAATATCAAATAAAAACCCTCATAAATCTTTTATATATTGAGGTAAAATATCTCAGATTTAATTAATGGTGCGTACCTTTGAAAGGATTAAGCTTAAACATCATGCAAATGTTTATGGTTTTTTTTAATTGAAAGTGAAAATTTGAATCTTAAGTATGAATCATATATTAATTAATAAATCTTAATTAAGTAAATATATATATATATATATAAAGTAATATTTCAAAGTCAAATGTTACGGCTACCGACCCCCAATCAAGGCTTAGAAGGCAAGTGAAAGAAAATGAGACGTTGGGCTATTTCTGGGCAGGTAGTACGAATGCAGCAGCACGAGAATTTCGGCTATGGAGATTTGGTGGTGTCCTCACCCCAAAATCATTATTGGCCTCACTTTTCATTGTTTTGGTGACATAGAATTCACTTGACGGTCCAATTGGGTTTATGGTCGGCCCCTCAATGTCTCTTTAATAATTAATATATACAACTTTCTTTTGAGCATTGCTAACTTTCATGTTAACTGGTTCTCTATTTTTTTTTAGAAATATGATGATGTTATGTATAAATAATGTAGATTTATAAATTTCTGATTAAGTAAAAAAATTTAAAATAAATTAATTACTCAATTCTCTTGATCTATGTCTAGATGTGTTGTATCTCATATATAGGAGTTCGGTATTTGAGATTAGTGTTAATTAACAAGAGGTTATGATTAAGACGCAAATCTAAGAATTCTCACTCTCAGCACAAACAAATGAATCAATTGAATTAATTTTTTATTATTATAGTAATTATTTATTCGACAACAATTAATTACATAAAATTAGATTAGTATTATGTGCATTAGACAATGTAAAACGATTTTCTTTTGTGTTTCTCTTGTGAGTTTTAAAATTTTGATAATTTCTGTTGATGCATTAATTTCTGTCATGTGATATGAATTCTGATCCCTATTTTTGAGTAATTGATGCATATATATATATATATATATATATATATATATATCATTGTGTGGTCCAAATTCCAAGTAGGAATGTTAGGTGATATATTGTTTGGAAAAAAGCTTGATTATTTCCCCTTTGTTTCCTAATTAGGTTAGCAAATAGACGTAGAATATTGCATTAAAAAATTCATTAAAAAATATTTTTTCTACATATATACTTGATATTGTAATGTTAACATAATTAGATATAAAGTTTAGTTTATTAGGAAAAGACTACCAAAATCTAAGCACATAATCAGTATCAGAAGACAATTTTTTTAATATAAAAAATATTGGAATTGAGTGATTAAGTTTGGTTACCAAACACAAAATTAGGTTGCTAATTATCTGTCATGCAATCATAGTAATTACAAGAAAACAAATGATCTTTTCAAAATAATTATTAATTAGGTGCATATGATCTCTTCTTCAACATGAGCATGCACTTGGACAAATGATTTCATGCCTTACTCAACCCATTATCTCAATAATACTAATCACTACCAAATCAACATTTCTGGCTTAAATTAATTATTTTCTCGAAAAGAAATCAAATCATTATTATTATTATTATTATTATTATTATTTGACAACCAATAGCTTGATTGGTTGTGACATCAACTCGTCTGCCTTTTGGACAAGATATGGCATATCATACTTTCGGTTCATGCGAACTTGTTAGGGTTTCCTTTTTACTCTATCAGGATAACATGAATACATCCAAGATTCAGCGTTAATAAATATTTTTAATTCAACAACAATTTATTTTGTGGGATCCATATGAATTTCACATGAAAAGAAATAAGACAAAATGTTTTAAAAAGTTTTTTAACTATTGTTAAAAAAATTTACAAAAAAAATTAATTTTTTATTACGTTCAATATAATTTTTATATTTTTATTTTGAATCAAATATCATTTATCAGTTTTTTATATCATATACGCTGACGTAACAGTGATATAGAAAATGAAAAATATCATATGACTATATCAGCATATTACATCAACATTTACTATGACATGTCAACATAAATATGTAAAATAAAATGATAAATGATGTTTTCATTAATTACAATTATTTGATTATTAATCATAAATGTCCATTTGATTCAGAATAAAAATATAAAAATTTAATTGAATGTAATAAAAAATTTTTCTAAATAATCAAGAATCATTTTAGATATTATACTAAAAAGTAATAAATCTTACATGATAATGCAAAAGATATGCATATATATATATATATATATATATATATTATTACTTTTTTCATGTCTTACAACACATTTTAATAGTTATAATTTGAGATTTCATTTAAAAAATATAATTAAAAATTCTGAGACGAGAGAAACTATAATTGTAATATTTACTTTTATTATATCATTATTTATATTTTTTCTATTACAAATTTCGAATCATTTAACACAACTGTATTTAAAGTTGTTATTAATTCGTTTCCTTTCCTTTTGTCCACCTCATTTGTAGATGTAGCTAGTTAGGACACAATCAAGTTGAAATGATTATAAACAGAGAATCAAATCGAAGATCATGCAACTTAAAGGGGTTTGGGGATTATACCTCATAAGGTTGTTATCACTTGGCTCTTCCATGCACGTCCACAATCGATTAGAATACATATGAGGAAAGGAAACATTTTGGTCTTGATTTGGATAATGTTTTTTGCTCACTCCCATGTCTTTGTCTTTTCAATAATCCCAAAGTCATTCACATGGAAAAAATATATATTAATATATATATATATATATATATATATATATATAAGTTTTACAAAGTCTACAAGTAGATAATTATAAATAGTATAGAAACGGATCGTGATTAATATTTGTACAGAATTAAATTATTGATTCGATTTATAATTTTATATAATTACCCTTTACATATTATTTATGTAAAATCTTAAATTCGTCATTGTTTATAAATATGAGCAAATAATTAAATCATTTTAAATTAAAATCATAAAGACAAAAAATTTAAAATCTTATGTTAAATTTTGATTAGGATACTAACATTGTACATGTTACAATAACATGAAGCGTAAGATCCAAGTCATCCAACAAAACCTAGAGGGATGCCAATGCCTTCATAAAGCTAATTTCATTTTAAAAGGCCAACATGTATTAGAAAATAGTTTAATTCCTCCAAATTTTACCGTTGTTTTTTCTGCTTCATATTCCATTTTTTCCCTAGAATCCAAAGGGAAGTAAGAGTTCAGATTGGATTCCCCTCTTTTCTTTTCCTTTTTTTTTTAAAAATTTATTAATAAAAAAAAGGTCTGGTTTACCTTTAAAGAGAAAAAAAAATGGTGCCTAATAAAAGGTGGTTTAGGACAAACTAATCCGGGGTCACATTCAGTGGGCTTCCACGTGCTCGTAGTGGCTGCTTAGCTGGCTCACGGACCAATGACAAATGTCTTTCTGTCAATTGTGGGACCCACTTTCTTCAAGGGATCTTCAAGGTTATTCCCAAGTTTAGTTCCATTTTTTTTTTATTTTGTTGAAAATTTTTATGTATTAATGTGATGCTAATGACCCAAATAAAAAACCCCCAAAGAGCAAAAAGCAATATATATATATATATATTTAAAGAGCAAACTTTTTGTTTTATTTTATTTTTATTCTTTTTTATTTTGTTGGAATTTCTTATTTATTTATTTAATTATATGGTGTTAAGGACTCAAAATAAATTAATAATAAGGACACCACAAAAGGGAAGAAAGAAAAAAAAAGAAAAAGGCTTGGATATAATGGGATGAGAATAAAGATTGTAATGAAAATATTACTTGCCATTTTAATTCATAAATATATTCCTCCCTTTATTCCCTAAGAAACCCCAAACCACAAGGAAATTGGGCATGTGTGAGGGTCGTGGAGAATTGTTTAAATTAAGTATTTAACTTTATATTACTAAATCATTCATGTGCTTCAAAATGTTACTAGAAAAATAGGAATAGAGATAGTACTATGAATTTATAGTATTAATATTGCATGCAATTCCATGGAAAGAATCCTAATGAAGCAAATTAATAATACAACGTGTTAAAATTGAAAAAATAAAAATAAAAAAAAGAAGAAGATAAACCAAAGCATGTGAGGCATGAAAGAGGGCAAAGGAACATCCTCTGACTGTATAATTAAAGCTTTGCTTAAACAACACTCCTTCAAAGCCTCAGCACCTGCAAAAACAAAAACAGTGCTTTAAATTTAACCCATCACCAATTGACTTGTCATCAAAGATTCTCCCAACTCTGCTAACTGACGTGGTAGCCACCACCATCCTATCTTCTTCAATGGAGCAAACTTATATATATGTATTAATTAATCAAATTACTTATGTTTCAATAAAAGAAAAAATGTCATATTACTTGAATATTTTTAAATTATTTAAAAAAATTTAAATAAATTCTTATACTTTTATTATATTTGATCTAATTTTTATATTTTTATTTTAAATTAATTAAGTTTTTATAATTAATAATTAATTAATTACTATAAATATAAATATCATATGTTATTTTATATTCACAATTTACTTAAAAAATAAAAAATACCATATTACTATATTATGATTTCACATCAATATATTACGTTATTTATTATGATATGTTAACATATTATGTACTATAAAATAATAAATAATATTTTAATTAATTTTAATTAATTAATTATTAATTATAAAAATTTATTTAATTTAAAATAAAAATATAAAAATTTAATTAAATATAATAAAAATATAAAATTTTTAAAATAATTTTGAGATTTTTTAAATTCTGTGTAGAAGAATTTCACGTCCAAAAAATGAATGAAGCCTTAAAATTATAATAATGTCAAGTATATAAGACAATTTTTTAATAATATATATATATATATATATATTTTTGAGGATATCCATGTGGACCACACTCTCCCACAGCTCTTTCTCAACGTTCAAGAAGGGGAAACCGCCAGATAATTTTATTCCACAAATAGTTTGCCACTTTGTCATTATCTTTACTGACTCACATTTCTGAGTGCCATAAAAAACAGTTATTGACTAAGGGCACTACAGCCCTTAAAGCAGCATAGGTACGGCAGCTCGTGGGTCTGGGTCTACACAGTGCGCACCCTGACCTGTCCTTAGCCTTTGGGGTGGGTTGGCTTCAAACTTCAAACCTGGTTGGCCCCCTAATGTTTTTCACGTGATTTCCCACAAGTTCTTGCCCTCTTTTTTTTTTTTAATTCAATTTTTCGTGAGAACATTTTTATTATCATATTTAATTTAGGTGCCGTTTGACAGCACCGCACGATGCCAAATGAGAACCGATGGACAGATTCAGTAGGAATTTGGAGAAAAGTAAAAAAGGGCAAAAAGAGGAGTTTTTGTATTGTCAGTGACCTCCTTGCCGCGCCGTACATTGGTACCAAACGCGAAACACACCCTTAACATTTTAGTTATTTATTTATTTTTTATGATGCGAAGAATATCAGATTATATATAGTATGTCAAAGCATAACTTCAAATTCTTTAAAAAAGGTTAAAAATTGAAATTGGAATCTCAAAAAATAAATAAATTGTTCAATCTCGGGTCAAATTAAGACAAGATATGTTGTTTATTTTAAGATTAATGCTAGAGTCATGGTGGTTTAACTCAAGATTATTCATTATTAGTAACGAATTTAAAATTTTACATAAAAAATAATTAAAAAATAATCATATAACATCATAAATGTATATATTTTAAATTTTATACATATAATAATAAAAAATTTTAAAAATTAAATGATAATGACCGTTGATATTAAAAGAGTTACAAAAAAATAGGTTTATTTTGATATTATTTATTTATTTATTTTTTACAATTCTCAAAAATCAAACAAAAGTCATAATGTTTGTCGAAATTGGGAGGTATGTTGAGATTCATGAATGAGTCTTATTTATAGTTTGAAAATGATTGAAATTGAGAGGGAAGTGAAGAAGGAAATCAAAGAATGCCTAATAAAAACAAAAAAAAAAAAGGGGCAGAAGATTGTAGAAATGGTGGTTTCAAAAGAAAAAACTCCCTCGAGCAAATACATCATTGCTTTCACTAACATGACATTTTTCTTGTCATTGGAATGAAACAAAAATGTACTACAATTAAAGATGACTTTGTTTTCTTATTTTATTTAGTTATTCTAATGGCATTAAAAAAAGAAGGAAAAAAAAAAAAAACAACTTGAAAACTTTACCCTTAGTTTATTTAGTTATTCTAAGGTTAATACTTAAAAGGAAGAAAGAGAGTAGGGTTTAAGAGAAGAAACTGCCAGGCAGAAGAAAACGCCGAGCAAATGCAACAAAAAGTGTAAACAGACAAAGGGACTGGCAAAAGGGGAAAAGAAGGAGAAGCAAGTGGGTAGATCATGGTGGCATGGCAGAGTCAAGTAGGGTCGGTGATAGTGAAACTACCCATTGTTAACTTAGTGCAGTGTAGTGTTTTGCATTAATTAACTTTTTAAAATAAATTTACAAGATTTTTTAATATGTAAAATTCGATTTTCATATTCAAACTCGAAGCTTTTAAATTAGATTCCTAATTGTTAATGGTTAGAATTTAATTTTATAAATAAACATTGTACCTTATTTTTAATGGCATGTTTAAAATTAACTATCAATTTAATTAAGAAACAAATATTTATTTTTCTACGTAACTATCAACTTAAAAGAAGAAATAAAGTCTAGGTACTTGTACAAAGATAATCACAAACAGGGACCTTTACTAATAAGAGAAGCTCATCTCAAACTCAAGTTGTCATCCTGTCAAATGGCTTTTTGCTATATATAGAAATTAAATGAACTTAAAGTTTTCTTTTTTTTTTTTATTTTATAAATGTTTTTTTTCAATTGATAAGATGGTTTGTTAAGCAGGTGACAAATTTATTTATTTTTTAAAGTAAATGACAAATTTAAGTGATTTTTTTGGTTATTAAAAAATTACGAAATTAAATTATTAAAAAAAAAAGAAAAGAAAAGAAAAGAAAGGAAAGGAATAGAAAACGAAAGAAAGGCCTCATGTACAGCTCCATTCTCTCCCCATATATACCCCCACACCGCCTTCACCGTCTGCTCATATCTTAACAAAGACAAACAAAGAACACTCTTTGTTTCTCTCTTTCTCTCTCTCTCTTCCTCTCTAGCTTTTGCAAATCCTTTTCTTTTTGGTTCCTTTAGCTTTATCTCTGTTGCTGGGCATGGCAAAGGAAGGAGAGCATGGTTTTCATGCTAAGGACTAT
Organism: Theobroma umbraticum; assembly: GCF_002168275.2. Lineage (NCBI taxonomy): Eukaryota > Viridiplantae > Streptophyta > Magnoliopsida > Malvales > Malvaceae > Theobroma > Theobroma umbraticum. Next base: position 3,056,462 of record NW_018397268.1, on the reverse strand, counting down.
GTCGACCCTCCACCAGCACCCTTGATTGATGCAGCAGAGCTGAAGAAATGGTCATTTTACAGGGCTTTGATAGCTGAGTTTATTGCAACTATGCTTTTCCTTTACATCACAATCTTGACTGTGATAGGCAACAAGAGCCAGGTTGGCACCTCCAATGACTCCTGTGCTGGTGTTGGAATTCTTGGTATTGCTTGGGCCTTTGGTGGCATGATCTTCATTCTTGTTTACTGCACCGCTGGTATTTCTGGTAAAGTTTCACTCCCTGCCTTCATTTCTTTCGCTTTCTCTCTTTCTTCTTTGGCTTGGCTTTGTGTGCTTTTTCTAGATGAAAAATGGTTCTTTGGAGTTTACAACATATAGATTATTTGGTTTATATATATATATATATGTATATATATATATATAGTCTCAAAAAACACCTTAACGTTAGAATTTAGAGATTTATAACCTAAAAAAAGAGATTAAAATACGGTTATTTTTGTTCTGATGAGCTCAAGCCTACCAAATTTCTATGTAGACAACACAAAAAGGAAAAATTCTGTATTTTCCATGACAAGTTCCATGAACAGCTTTGGCAAAAGTTCAACAAATTTTCCTACCCCTACCCACTCACCAGAAAGAAAAAAGCTGATTTATTCTTGACTTCTTAAATTATTAATAAACTTAAACAGTACTGTAAAGTAATTCTAGGTTCACAAGTCAGTTGATTTCTGACCTTAATTATGCTAAGACGTCTCCTGCCATGGTTACAACAGGTGGTCACATTAACCCAGCGGTGACATTTGGGCTGTTCTTGGCCCGCAAGGTCTCATTGATCCGAGCCATTGCATACATGGTGGCTCAGTGCTTGGGAGCCATCTGTGGGGTAGGGCTGGTCAAGGCTTTCCAAAAATCATACTACAACAGGTATGAAGGTGGAACCAACACTCTTTCAGATGGTTACAGCACTGGTACTGGCTTGGGTGCTGAGATTATTGGAACCTTTCTTTTGGTTTACACTGTTTTCTCTGCTACTGATCCCAAGAGGAAGGCTAGAGACTCTCATGTCCCAGTAAGTACCTTAACATTTCCATCTTTCTTGTGATTATAAAGAAGTCTTACCTAAAATTTAGAATGAATAAGTTGTTCAACACTCTCAAGATTCATGTCCATTCTAAGTCTTAAATTTGTTTGCAAGAGTTTTCATCACAAAATCTATATGTGACCTATGAGGCTATGACATAAAACATTACATTTGCAATGTTATTTCACATGTTAATAATGATAATGGAATCATTAAGGCAAAATTTTTATAATATTGGTATTGCTAGACATTCCAAGATCCTTAAGATTCATATATAAAGAGTGTATATATATATATATATATATAGAGAGAGAGAGAGAGAGAGAGAGAGAGAGAGAGAATTCTAATTTTTTAATTATATGAAAATATTTTATATTATAGATCCAAAGATATAATGAGAAGGGTGAATCAGATTTTCCACCCAATTGACAGATGAAGTTAAAGAAAAAGACAGTAGCATGAGCTGGCCAATCATAACTCTGTGGTTACCATTGAAGGACGTCTAATCTTTGCTTAGGAAAAGGATTTCGTTTTTCTTGTTTTCTTTGAATTTGGACAAAAAATTCTTTGTTTACTTTGCTTTGGCTTTTGCCCTTGACACAAGGCATTTCCTTTGTTTCCCTTCTCAGTCCCAACTTGAGTGGTGGGTTTAAAACCTTGAAAAAATCAAAGCAACAAACGTCCTTCATGTGTCTTCATGAACAATATGTCTTTTCTTAATTCCCTTATTTAGCAAATCCGTGAGATATTTCCATCTGTTTAAGTGTCATGAGCATATACTTTCTTGTCGTGTTAAGGTCTTGGCTCCCCTTCCAATTGGTTTTGCTGTGTTCATGGTTCACTTGGCTACCATCCCAGTCACTGGCACTGGCATTAATCCTGCTAGGAGTTTTGGAGCTGCTGTTATCTACAACAACAAGAAGGCCTGGGACGATCATGTTAGTATAATTCTCAATTCCTAAAGCTCTTCATTTCTTTTAACTCTTCATTAACTTAGTTTTCCTTTGACATTCTTTTTCCCATTTTTTTTCAGTGGATTTTCTGGGTTGGTCCCATGATTGGAGCAGCCATTGCAGCTTTCTACCACCAATTCATCTTGAGAGCAGGAGCTGCTAAGGCTCTCGGGTCATTCAGGAGCCAGACCCATGTCTGATGATCTTGACAACTCTTCTGCCTTCCTTCATGCCTTTTTTAAGAGGACAAGAAAATATGTAGGCAAAAAAAGTGAAAATAATGAGGGAAGTTGCTTTATGCTTTGTGTATCGCTATTGTCCCCCAAACCTCCTCCTTTCAACTTCCTTCTGTGGATGTTGAAAGTTATAGGACCTTTAGGGTCATGGCACTGTAGATAAAGTCTGTTTGAGAAGTGGAGGGGGCCTTTTAAATAGCCCTTTTGTCATTTCAAGCACTTTCCGTAGAATTTACTTCACCTCTTTCTCTCTCTCTCTCTCTCCCCTCTCTTTGTTTTCTTTCTTCTCTTCCTCTTATTTGTCCTCATTTATGCTTCTAAGAAAAGTATTGGACATTGTCACCTTGAGTTTTACTTGTGTCTCAATTTGCACTTATTGCTCATTGATTAAGGTGTTCACTTCACTGTCAAGCTCCTGCTGATTCCAAAGATGAAAAGGATATACAAAAATATTGGTTTAGTTTGAAGAAGTAAAAGCGGAACCAGAAAGCAGCATGGGAATCCTCATTGGAAGGAGATTTGCCAAAACCTTATTATAATTCAAAAGGATTATTAGCTCTTCACTCTTTTAATGTGAAGAAAAAAGGGTTGTTGGGAAATATAGTTACTATATTTGGCAACTCACTATAGAAGACAAATAAGGTGATGATGGTATTATCTTGTAGCATGATTGGATTTCATTTTGCAAGCAGGTTTAAAATTATAAGGGTTTGAAAATTGACATGAGATGAGTCAAGGAATAGCATAAGCTCAGCATCCTTTTTAAATATTTAAATTATGGGTATAATATTTAAATATTTTTTAAGTTTTGATCAAAATTACACAGTTATATTAACTTGAAAAATGAATACTCTACTTCAAAAAAAATGTTTATCTTTGTACTGTTTTTATTTCTCAAACTAATAAACTTTTGAGTAATTTTGATCAAAATTTTAGAATGTCTAGATATTTTATCCTTAAATCATTAACAATTTAATCAATAATTTTAACAAATTAAATATACTTGAGTTACATGTAAACTAACCTAATAACACTAATAAATAAACAGATCAATACAAACGTAATCATAATAAATTACATACAAATTAGGTGTAAATTAACTTAAATAAAACACAAAATTTCGTATCATCATCGAATTGACTCGTTTAACTAAACACAAATTGTGTACATGTTACATTTTGAAATTGTGTCACAAATGGGCAGGGCCCATTTTGAAATTTTAACCCTAATTAATTCTCATAGATACTGTATGTATAGTATTACAAAGGGTATGATGTAGTGGGGGGCTTAGCAAGCGAATAAGGAATCTGAAAGGGTATCCAAAAACAAAATGTGGTGATTCTGCTTACCTAATCAGGACAAAAGAAATTGCTTTCATTTGGTAAGATCAGTCCACATGGTCGTTCCACATTTCTGACGAATTATTAATATATTTGTTTAATGTCAACCTCAAATTTCCAAAAGCAGACCCCCAATTCCCTGCACATTCTCCTCAACAATATTATCTCCTGTGTCTCTCTTGTGGCTAAAACTTGATTGCATTGTTATTGATTTTGTTCGTGTAACATTTAACTGTGACCATGCCCGATCCAAATATTTGCATGCAAAGCATCATGGTTTTTGAGGAAAGTCTCAAAGGAAGAGTTGTAAATTTATGGATTAGACTAATATTAAATATTTTAGTGTTTATATCACTCTCAACTTATAAAATATCTTTTATAAGATAAAATCGTGAGGTTTAATGGATTTAAGTAGATAATATTTTATAGATCGATATAGATCATAACAATTGATATTAGAGTCAATTTTAGGGTATTAGTGACGTGTTATTGACTGTGAACTTTTGTTGGATGGGAGAGAATGTCATACTTATGAGAGGTGTGGCTTTCCAAAAGTTTTAAAATCTTTTACATCTTATATATTTTTTCTTTTAGCGATATTTTTAAAATATTTTTTTATTTAATAACTAATACAAATAAAGAATAACAAAATGATGTTACATATGTCATTCAACTTTCCTTTTTTAACTTTTTAAGTTTTTTTGCATATCTTTCTCTCTCTTTCTCTTTTCCTTTGTTATTTTAGTTTTACTTTACTCTTTTCTTTAAGGCTTATTATTAAAACATATTTCATTTTTTAAGAAGGATTTATGAGCTTGCCAGCTTGAACAAGAAAAGATAAGATCATTCACCATTATTGTCGAGGATCCTTCAATAAAAGTTAACTAACTCTGTCCTTGATTATAGTCTCAAAAGAGAGCCATGAATCTTATATAATGAGACTAAGTAAGTTTTTACGTGTTCATCCCACTTTTTTTAAGATAAAATCGTAAAGTTTAATGAGTTAAAATGAACAATACCTTGTAAATTGATATGGACCGTAATCCAAATCATGTGCAAACTCTCTCACAGGACGCATTGCAGGACATGACTTACAAAGTTTGAAGAGTAGGTGAAATTCAACAGCAAGATGCTGCATTTATGGCTTTATAAAGCTGAGGATGGAAGTTGTTGCTGCTTCTTTTTCATCAAGAGTGTGACACTGCACGAGTAATATCCCTATCACAAACTTGTTCTCATCTTCTTTTACATGGTATTAAATATCAGTATAAATTAAACAATTGTTGGAGTTAATATTATACCAATTAGGTGATATATATAATGACAGGCTATGTGCAGGTTAAGCCCATTTTTGTTTTAGGCTTGGGCAAAGCTAGACTTTTCAAACCTGGCTTGGCTAGGCTTTGTCAATGGGCTGGTTTGATTTTCCACGTCTTCAACAAAGTTTTTCGTTAGACGCAACAGAAACTAAATATAGCTTTAGCTAAGCCTAGCCCATCCAACCTCCAATCAGACTTCTAGTTATAAATGTTTATCGGTCAATCCAATAATATTTTGTGTATTTTTAATCATAATTGTTAATTCAAAATATGTATCGTTTATTAAAATTTTATTTTTTAAGTATAAAATTATCATATCCTAAAATGTAATAAAAAAGTTTAAAGTTAATTATAAATAACATATATATATGTAAAATAAAGAAAAGAATTTTAAAATATTATATTTATTAATAAAATTGAAGATTATATGATGAAAATTAAAAAGATGATTGTTTAAATCTTAACATGTTCTTTAATAATGTTTTATAAAAAAATTATTTAATAATAAATATTTTTAAATAAGATAAATATTTTCATGTTAATTGATGAATTAAAATTAAAAAATATTTAACATATTGAAGTCAAAAGAGAACTCTGTAACGTTTACAAGTTCAAATCTTAAAGATTTAATCCATAAAAAATATTTTTTGTGTTTTAAATTAAAATAAAATTTATAAAAATTTATCGTATCATATTATGTATTGTATAATATATTTTCGATATTTAATCAAATATTTGATTAAATTATTTTCAACTTTATCTTAACCCAAAATTTGTCCCCTACTCATGATGCTGTAAGCAGGACCCTACAAAAACATTACATCATTTTTTTCCCTCAGAAACAAGCAACCCATGCAATCACTGGCCATCATTTTGTCTAAAGCTTTCCAGCAGGGCTAATATCTACACACTCCAAAGCAACTTGAAGCAAACACTCCAAGCAACAAAGTCAACAAGCATCCCAAGGCTTAATTAAAGGAACCCATATATATATATATATAATTAATTCTCCAGTCCATTTTTACAGACAGAAAACATGGCACCTATCAGTACCATCTTCTTCTTCTTCCTTGATGCTTTCTCTTTCCTTTTCAGTCCTGCAGGATCATTAGCATTCCATATTCTTGCTTCTCAGAACTCTCTGGCTGTATCCATGCCTGAATTGGATTTCCTTCATCCTGAGTTTCCAACCTTTCAACTCTTGCAAATTGGATATACAGTTTCATGAAGAGGTAATTCCCATCTTCAATCATTATGGTAGTTCATGGAAGGTCACACTCACACAGGGAGCTGCTCAAACTGCAGGCTTTTTGCTTTGGTGCTTATGCCATTTTACAGCAGAGTCTCTTCACAAACCAAAGAAATTTCAGTTTCAGGCTTTCCCCCTTGAACTCTTTGTATCTTATGCTGCATATTGTACATTTTCATGCTAGGTCACTATGAGAAAGACTGTAAATCCTTACATTTAAGATTAAAGGTTCAGTTTCTTAATATGTCATTTAATTTGCAAAGTAGCTATGTAGATGCTTGAATTTTTGTGTACTGCAGGTTGCTTTTTCAATGTCTCTTGTCAATATTTTAATCATCATTAATTATATATTATTATGTATACGTGTACTTTTTTTTATCTTGTAAATATAATTTGAATTTGAATTTTTATTTTTATTAAAAAAAATCTTCAAACTTTGACCCAATCATTTAAAATATTTTATTAATTGAGTTTTACAAAAAATATATACTTAAAAATTGTTTCATTCAAAGATTATAAGGGTATAATTTGTTTAACTCTGTTAATTAACATTAACAATAAGTACAGATATAAGCCTTACGACGTCGTTTTTAAGAAACAGATTTCAACCGTTTTCCTTCGTCGTCAAAGTCAGAACTCGCGGAACTTTGCTTTCTTACAGTACTCTTCTTCTCCTTCTCTTCTTGTTTTAATTGTCTGAAATCTCAAAGGATCAAAAGAGTAAGAAACAGAGAGACAGATATGCATCTATGGCCCTCGGTCAGAATAAGGGATTCATTCAAAGCCGCTTATCTAAGAAAACTAGAATGGAACCTCCATAGGATGAAATCAGAGAAACGATCTTCTTCTTCTCCAAGGGCTCCTAGCAACCAACAAAAACTCTTAAATGACCAAGAAGCTGCTGACCCAGCATCTGCTTCTGCCGGTTGCTCCGCAAGTTTTATTGTGATTTGTAGAGAGATTTCCATGGTCCTTTCTTGCTGTTACTGTTGCTTCTGCTGTGGAGGTAAATAACTCTAAATTTCCTCTTTGACCACTTTATTTGGAAAAGTTTTGTTGAAAGATTAGTCTTTTTAAGTTTGGGTTTTTGATTTTATGTTAGTTTATTGTGTTTTTTTGACATGGGTTTTTTATTTTATGCGATATTATTGACTCCTTGTAGCTGTTCTTGTTAAAGATTACGTTTTTTTTTATATATATATAGGTCTTTGGTTTCATGTGTGTATATTTTTTGTATTTTGATTTTTATTTTATGGGACTTTAGTTTTTTTGGGTGTTTTCTTTGGAGATGGGTTCTTTAAATTCATGGCATTTTCTTTGTATTACCTTATTTTTTGCTTTGTGAATGATTAAACTTTTATTTGTGTTTTGATTGATAGGTTTGGGAACTCTAGGTTGTCCTTTATGAGGTTTTTTACTTATTCCAACCTAGCAACTTAGTACGAATTGTCATAATTCTTAACAAATTACTTTATGTTTCTGAAAGTTGTATCTGACTTCCTGTTTCGGACATCTTATTTAAAGAAATTGCCCAATCACTTGAATAGAATGATGGATCATATGCTTGCAGTCTAATTGTTGGACGGGCGTGTTAATGATCCCTGGGATCATATTTCAGTGATTCCTACAAAAACAAAATGACTTCGGCTGTGCAATTCAGCATTGCAATAGTACAAGCTTTTTGGAGCATACCTTTTATGGTCAAAGCTCATGCTACTTTTGTTAAATTGTTGCAAGTGAAAATGAGTTGTGTTTGGTACAACCTCAAGTCAAGCTTTGACTTGTGGATCAAAAGATGAGTGAATTGAGCAAAGAAAGAGTGCCCAATTTTGCTTCTAATATGGGTGATATAAACTTAACTTTTAGAAGTCTGAGAGCCCAAATATCTTTGGTATACACAAAAATAAACTTACCAAGTACTACGAAAGATTGAGAATTTGAGTTAGCCATAGCACCAGCCACTAGTTATAGTTGAGAATGGTATTTGGAACTTGTGGAAATGATTCATCTTACGCTTTCCTTACTTGTGATCGTTGAGATGTCTATCCTGAAATTGATTGGTTGGACATTTATTACCACCATTTAATCTCTAAGTAGGTTGATCATGCCATCTATAACACCTATTTTGTAACATGTATTGGTCTTATAGTAGCTATTTAGGGAAAAATTGAAAACAATCTAATGGTAGTTCTTCAGTCAGTCTGAGATTTTAGAAGTGGTGACTTCATCTATGAAGCCTTGATTAAGGATGTGTATCACGTGGTTTGAACATGCTAAGTTCCAGAGGGAGGGGACATATCAAGTTGGTTAGACTGCCTATAACATATTGAGATGAGAATAGTGGTAATCTGGTAGCTCTCGATATCTTTGGAGAATATAAGAATTGGATAGCGCTTTGAATGTTGGTGTTCTTAATAAGGATCATAAAGTGTCTCAAAGCTGGTTTTCTTTTGATGTTGCACATGGGAGTTGTTGTACTTGAGTGATGAATCTTTGGGAATGGTGATTTTCTTGCAATGCTTTCAATTTTTTTTCCAAGGCTTCTTCTTGCCTGAATTGATGCTTCCAAAATGTCTATGCATGTGCAATGAATCCCTTTATTCTGTTCTTCTAGAGGCAAATAAATAGAAGTAATTTAAAGTTTTTGGACTTTGAAAGATCTGTAACCTTTCACCTTCCTTTTTCTCGTTTGTATTTAGTGAGCTTAGGTAAGAATCAAAGATAGCAGCAAACCTCTTTCTATATATTTTGTTAATACACTTATTAAAAGTGGCACACATGCATGTACCCGTGGGTGCATAAGGAGTTAAAAAGAAAAAGGAACAGAGCAAGAGAAAAGGTGCTAATGGAGGTTTCATTTTATAGCAGGGATTGTAAAGCCGTTAACTTTCCATACTTTCAGTTGGTTTATGCTTGCCTCTTAAAACAAGAAACCAGGAAATAGTGTCAAGTTTTGCTTCCATTGAAGTGTGTTTATTTCTGGTCCTTATTTTACTATCCCAGATATTCTTTGAATTTTCAGTGTTCCATATCCTTGTGGTTTCTAGGATTGCTGTTGGTCTTTGCTACTCGATCACATTTTAGATTGATAATGTCAACTTTCAATTCCTTCTTTATGCCAGCTGCCTCTCTCTTTCTCTTAAATTTTTTTATATATATACATATTTGTTTGCTTGTGCATTGTTTTAACCTTGTTATTGTCACCTAAGTTTTATCACCTGATATGGTGAATTTCCTCTTTCAGCTTGCATTGATCACGAAGAAAACTGATGCAGTATATGGCGTGGTTTTGGGCACTGATTCACTCCCTTGACCACAGCATTGTACAAAATAACATAGGAAGAAACAAACTGTACAATATTTTGTACAAATCGAATACAAATGACTCTATACGTTGTAGTTGTAGTAGTCTTGTGACAATCCTTGTTCTATTGTTCTCTTATCAGACATGTATAGTATATTTGATTGTAATAGGAGTATGATTGCATTAATCAGCATCTTCATCTCTGGTCTCAAAGTAGTGAATGATTTGCTGGATCCCCATTTTAAAATCGCCGGAAAAACACCCCCAAGTTCCCTTGCAGATTGTTCCTCTTGAAAGCAAGTCATGGGATTATCATCTGGTTAAAGTAAACAGGCTTGGCCAACAGAGAAAAAGGAAATCCTAGAGTGAGCAGATCAATTGCCTGAGCACTACTCGTGGGTACATTACAGCTTAGGGGAGAGAAGGAGGAGGGAGAGGGGGCGCGGGGTTGCATCTCTGTGCCAAACTAAAATGTAGCTGATAAAATTTAATTATCAGCCTATACAGCAGTTCCTGTTAGCACATATTAAGGTACGGAATTTGAGATTTGGCGCCCCTTTCCCAATCCTACAATAAGGTTGGACGAAGGTACCAAAATAACAAGGCAAGCGTAGGTAACTAGGAATACCATAAATAATTAATCTATAGTACTAAGCATAGATCAAAGTATTCTAACCAACTTTTGATTTCCAAAAGCCTTCTAGGGTCTTGGAAACAGATTTTGATCAAGTTTGACTTATACGATCTTATGTTGTTGTGTTACAGTAACTTACTAACACTTCGTTACGATAAACCTTGCTACAACACTGTTTCTGCAGTGCCATGCCCACCATGGACCTTTTGTAGCAAAGATTTCCAAAGTATTGAATGATTTTACCTTGAGTGAAAGAGCATGAGGGGCAAAACACAAAGTGAGTGCGCACTAGCAAATGATGGAAATAAAGAAGCAAGAAATGTTGGTTTGGCAACCACCCCTATTAATGAAGTAACATCCACCAACCGCCCTTGTTGGGAAACTTAAATGCAACGCTTTGTTACTACTCTTCTAGGTTAGATACGCAGCAACTTTTTCGTCACTCTTTAATTGCTTGGTTCAAACTAATGCCCTTACAAGAACTAGAATTCGGGACTCTCACGCTTATGTATTTTTGTACGAAACAAACAATTTGATTGGACAAAGTATTTTCTCTTTGAACGTAATTCCCTTGTCTTCTTTCTTACGTCGATTTTAATTTTAATAATATTAAAATAAAATCAAAAAAAAAATAATTACTTAGTATTAAAATCAATGACTAGTGATCTCAGAGTCATGGTAGGAGAAACTTATCGTATCCTTTTCCTTCTTATATAACAAAAAATCAAACTTGCATTATATTTTTGAAGCTCATAGAAATTCCAATTCTATGTATTATAATTTTCGAAAAGGAAAATTTATAGAAAATTAACCAACTTCTTTATTGTTTCTATATATATATATATATATATATATATATATAAGAGAACCTACTATTTATAATTTTACATGAAGTTTTATACAGTCCATAATTTTTTTCAATATTCAAACTTGTAAGTTGTAGCCATCAAATTGGGTAATTAAAACTTGTAATAAGTTTTAATTATTGAGATATTATCGTAACAATAATTATTAATTTTTTTTAAAAGATGAAAATATCATGTGATCATGTCATTGTGTCAAATCTAACATTACATGTCACCATTTATCACCATATGTTAATTTGCCATGTAAGTACCATGTGGTGTAAAATAACGAGTGTCATTTTTATTTAAAAATTTAAACTTTTTAATTTTGTGACCCTTAGTTTAAAATTAGAAAACTGTTATGAATATTTTTATAAATATTTATTTATGTTATTTATATCTAGATTTGATGTAAATTATATTAGATTAAGATTTAATTCATCTATTTTTTAAGTATTATCTTCATCTTGTAAAAGAGTTATTTGCCTATAAATAGGCCCTTTAGTTCATTTGTATATACTCCTCAATAAGATTTCTTCTCTCCCCTAAATACTTCCTTTTCCTCTAAATACTTTCTCCTATATTTCTCTTATAGTTGTTCTTTTAGATTTATTTCATAACAAAAACAAATTTATGAAATAATTGAAAGTTATTATTAGTTATTTTTTATTTGAAAAAGTATAATTTTTAAAAAAGTTTATGAACTATTAAAAATATTTAAATAAATTTTTATTTTTCTATTACATTCTGTCAAGTTTTTATAGATTTATTTTAGATGAAATAGATTTTTATGGTTAACGGTTGACTAACTATCATTAATTAAAATATCACTTAACATTTTTGTCATATAGCATTAATAAAAAATATAAAAATATCATATGATCATCTCATTGTATCACATCAACATATCATATTATAATTTATTAAAATATGTTGATTTGTCACTTGAGTATTATGTGATATAAAATGACGAATGACGTTTTGATAAATAATAATTAATTCGTTATTAATTATAAAGATTTATTTGATTAGAAATAAAATTATTAAAATTCGATTGAGTATAATAAAAATAAAAATTTATTTAAATTTGTAAAAATAATTAAAAGAGTTTTAAAGTATCATACTAATTACAAACAAAACCAAGTTTCCATGTGCATAAAAATAAAAGTTAAAATCAAGAAACACAATTAATTTTTCTTACGTGTCATGCTCACGAGGCTAGTGTGCTGGACAAGAAAATAATATACAACGCAGCAGATCACTTGGTCCCTTTCACGATAAGTACCCTCCAGCGCTCAGCTGAAACTTAGAACTAAAAAATTTCAAAACCTTCGAGAGTTGACCCCCACCGCGGCGCATTTTAGTAAAAATGGCACGGCATCCGATAGCTGAAGCCGACGAGAAAAGTCCCTTCGGCACCTTAACTCCCCAAGAGTTCTACGCGCGCCACTCAGTGAGTCACTCATCCGAGTTCATCACCAATGCCCGCGGCCTCAAGCTCTTCACACAGTGGTGGACTCCACTCAACACTCCAATCACCGGAATTGTGGCCGTTGTCCACGGGTTCACCGGCGAGTCGAGCTGGTTCCTTCAACTTACTTCCGTTCTTTTCGCCAAATCGGGATTTACCGCGTGTGCAATCGATCACCAGGGCCACGGCTTCTCCGAAGGCCTCGACGGACTCGAAGCTCACATTCCAAGCATCGACGGAGTAGTCGACGATTGTATTCAGTTCTTTTACGCTTTTCGTGCTCGTCACGCGCCAGATTTGCCGGCCTTTTTGTACGCGGAATCGCTTGGTGGAGCGATCGCGCTTTATATCTCTCTCAGACAAAAAGGCGCGTGGGAGGGATTGATTCTCAACGGCGCAATGTGCGGGATAAGCGCTAAATTCAAGCCTCCATGGCCGTTGGAACATTTTTTATTCATAGCCGCCAAGCTTATACCCACCTGGCGAGTGGTTCCCACGCGAGGGAGTTTGCCGGAAGTTTCATTTAAAGAGCCGTGGAAGAGGAAGTTGGCAATAGCGAGTCCGAGGAGGACAGTGGCAAGGCCACGCGCCGCCACGGCTTACGAGCTCGTTCGGATATGCAACGACTTGCAAGGTAAGTTCGAGGAAGTGGATGTGCCGTTGCTTATTGTGCACGGCGGTGATGACGTCGTATGTGATCCTGCTTGTATCGAGGAGCTTTATAAACGCGCCGCCAGCGTGGACAAGACGTTGAAGATTTATCCTGGAATGTGGCACCAACTGGTTGGGGAACCGGAGGAAGGTGTGGAGTTGGTGTTTGGGGAAATGGTGGAATGGCTTAAGAGTCGAGCTTCGCAGACCGCCGAGGCAAACGGTGACGGTACTGCACGCGCTGCTGTCGGCAGTATCAGTGAATAGTTGGGTAGTTAATTTGTTGTGTAGCTTTGAGTGGAACAACATGAGCATGCCATGTGGGTAAAATATTTAATGATATTCATATTTAAAGCGCCTTTATTTTAGACAATAATTTCACTGTTTTTTTCATAATAATTTAATCAGATAATTTATTAAGCATTATAAAGTACTTAAATTAATAATATACATATCATGTATTTTTTGCTTGTTGCATACTCATTGTTTACGAGTATGTCAAAAAAAATTTAAAATAAGTACTTAAATTGAGAGGAAAAGATAAAAAAAAAATTAGGCAAAAAGAGTGATAAGAAAAATAGAATTCAATTTAAAATATTTTTGTACAATTTAATTAATGTAATATGCCCTTCATACAAATCAGCCTTGTTCTTGGCTTTAACATAGTATACACTAAGTTTATGGCTTTGACTAAATTTGTAACACCCAGTAAATGAGTTAAAAAAAGAAAAAAAAATGAATTGAGTAATTCCTTAATGTATTTGGCGTGGGAAGAATTTATAAACATATCAAATCACAATGAGAAATTTGTTTTGTATTAATGAAAAATATTTTTTTGTATTTCTCAATGTGAACATTTAATTTTAATAAGTTTTATTGGATAATAGCAGATTGTTTGATGCAGATGAAGCCATAAAACATGTAAAATTTTTTTTTTAATTTTATATGTACGAAAACATCTATATCACATTTTCTATTTTGCATAATATTTTTATCTTTTTTAAATATAATCTTGTAATTCCTTAATGTTTTATATGGGTTTTATCGTGAGATATGAACAGAGATCATTGTCTCAACTCAATTAAGATTAATATAGTTATATGCCAATTTAATGTATTAGCGTAGATTTAGTATACATGTATTCTTTTACTAAAGCTATAGATAATCACTAAGATAGTCAACACTTGTTAGTTCACATAGTTGTGTATTAATAAATTTATGTACTTTAAAAAGGATGGACCAAATTTGGCACCTCCAAGAGGTTGGAATTAATGTTAGGTGTCCCACATCAATTATGTGCAATGGACCTATCAATGTTTTATTAGAAGTCAATAAAATTTGAACATGGCCACCCATAATAGTGTCACATCAAGTGGATGGCCAAGGTTATTAATAGGTGTTAAAATTCAAATTAATTGCTTTATTTAAAGTTTTCATATCTTTCTGTTAAAATACCTAAAAAAGCTGTATGGTTCAGCATTATGCCTTGGAATAGGTAGATAAAATTAGTTGGGAATTGCTTTAAATAGTTAGATAAATTAGTAGTTGATTAAGTATGTATTAATTATCTTTTGATATAAATATTCAAAATTTACGTGATTTCAAAAATTAAGAAACACGGAGAGTACACTCACTTGTTGACTCAATTAAGATCGGAATGTTACACTCAACAGAGATTGTGAAGGATGTGTGGACAATATAACATTTTAGAATAGGTCAGTTAGATCATCCACTTTCCAAGGAAAGAAAACAAAGAAAAAGTAAAATTTAGAACAGACATTCCAAATTGTTTATGCATTGCACAAATCAATGTGTCATCTCAAAGTTCTGTTTCTGTAAGTTCTTATTCTACTTTCTGTTTCTGTCAGATTCAATGGCTGTTAAGATATGGGTTCTAGCATAAAAACTTTGCATGTTTCAAAATTTTATTTGGATGGTTATAGCGGTAACAAGGGAGTTTCTTTGTTGGATATTGAAATATAGATGGAGCATATTTTCAATCTGATAGATATGCATAGTACTAACAGTAGGATCAAAGTCTCCATAACTGAGTCAACAATGATGCAGATTGTGCACAGTGCAATGGACAAAGCATATAGAAAAGTTAGGTCCAAAAGTGGGGTTCTTGAGCGCTTGAATGAGATATCAAAATTCTATGAATTGTCTGTGATGCAATTAGAGGGGTGTTTGAAGTTTGTTCAAGAAGAAACAGATATCTGTGTTCTTGAAAGTTGCCACCAGGTGTTGCTTGAGGACTTGACAGAAATTAGAGACCGCCTTCAAGGACGCCTTAAAGAAGTAGAGTTGGCTATATCAGAGAAGGATAAAGAGTTATTGGAGAGATTAGCAAATGAATTGAAGCTTAGAAAGGCACTGGAGATGAATGAAAAGGAATTGGATTCTCTTCATGCTGACCTTAAACTGGAAAAAAGGAAAAGTGAGGGCATTGAGGAGTTCATTCTTAGCAGCCAAGCAAATACTGATGGAGATAGAGAAGGCGAATTCTGTGAGTTAAAAAGTTCGGTTGATCAGCAGGTATGGAACATACAACAACAGCTTGAGCCTAGCTATCAACTCAGAGATGAAGAAAGAAGTCAAGGAATTGACAACAGGAAGATTGAGCAGATGGGATCAGATATTAGCATTTTGAAAGAAACACTGGACGTTGCCTTTTGTAAGATGCAGAATGCAATTTTCTTATCTGAGCTTGGGCCAATAGAGCATCAATGGACTTGGGACATTGAGAGAGGTGCAGCTGCTATTGTGATTAAAGGCTCATTGAAAGATTTTCAGGAGAATTTTGAAGAGGAAGTGAAGAAGAGAGAGATGCAGGTTTCAGTTGGGCTGAGAAAGCATTTATCTAGTGTGATGAGAGAGATGACTTGTCTCGGCCATGAGCTTGAGCTTTTTAGTAATCAGGATGAGGTTCAAGTGAAAAATTCAAAAGCTAAAGATTCTCTAAAAGCAAAAGGAAGATGCTTATCAGAAGGGCACAGTTTTAACAATTCCAGCAATTTCTTGCTGAAGGTTGGAGAAGCAAGTACAACGGGGCAGCCCTGCGAAGAGGATTCAGAAAATGATAGTGGTCATTATGTTGCAAAGATGATAAAGAATCATGAGTCCATAATTCAAAGAAAAAATGCGGAGCTAAATTCGCTAAAGCGAGAAATTCTTCGAGAAAAAGGGTTTGCATCCTTTAGGACAGAAAAGGGTTCTGTTAATCCAAAAAGAAGGATTCAAGAAGTTATTATGAGTTTGGAGAGTTTAATCAACTGGAATCCTTGGCTTGGTGATATTTTTGGTGACTGTACTTGTGATAATGAGGTGGAAACTCTTCCTGAGGTGAGGTTATCTACAGGTGATCAGCTGGGCATAGAGAAATCAGGCATTGAAAGTATGGAAGAAGTATGGGCAAACGTGAAGAAAACCTTAGTTTCTCATCTAGGAAATAAAGAACCATGCACTGAAGTGAGAATGATGAACCAAGAATTGAAAGATGCAAATCTGCAAACCGTGATGATGGAAGAGATTTATTTAACTCTTTTCAAAAGTTTAGTGGAAGAATTTCACATTGAGATGCTCAATCATCACTTACAATGCCTTGTAAAAGAAGGAATGTATGAAAGATTTATTGAGGAAATGAAAAATGAGTGGAATGAGAAAACTGGAAGTGACAGAATTGAAGTACAAAGCAAAAAAGAGAAATACAATTCCTTGCTCAAGAAGGCAGTGAAGGATCTTGGTTCTTCTCATAACTTCAGAGCAGCATGTTACCAGAATGCAAAGGCTGAAAGTAATTGTTTCGAAGACCAAAACTTTAGTGGCTTAGGTAATTTGGAGGATATGCTAAAAGAGGATATTTACATATTTCTCTTACAGGAAATACTCTGGGAATGGAATGAGAATATAGAAAGTTACAAGTCTAAAAGTTCTTTACGGGAGGGAATATTTTTCATTGTCTTGGGTGAGACTGTCAGAGATATTATGAACACTGCCAATTATGCATTAGGCAAATTGACAGAGTTCAAAATTCATGACAGTTTCAATTATGACTTCCAATTCAGCAATAAATTTTTTGAAAGTGCAGCAATGTCGATCAAGGATGATGTTTGGAAGGTTTTCCTTGCTGAGATGCTTAAGGAATGGAAGATGAAAATTGATGCTTTCAGTACTGAGAGTCTTATTAGGGAAGAGGTGCTCCAATTTGTTGTTTCTAAAGCAGTGAAAGAAGCTTGCATTATAGAAGTAGCTGATGACCAGAATCAAGAAAGAAGTTCAAACAACTCGCTCCCAGTCAACAAGTTATGGACAAGTTTAGAAGAAAGCGCGAGAGAGAATTTGACACAAACATTAGATAGATTAGTGAAGTTTTTGGAAGAGGAGAAAACTTTGATACTAAGTGCCTATTTTGAAATGAAGGAACAGAAGATGCGCCTTGACCTTGTTGGGTCTGTATTTGAAGAGTTTGATGGACATGAGCATTTTCAGGGAATATTTACTAATGAGCAAAATGGTACTAAATCCGCATATAGCAAACTTGAGAAAGCTTTGCAGCACTTAGAACTTGGTAAAGCATTATTGAGTGAGTTGGGATCCCGGATAGACATAACAGTTGGCAATTTAGAATGGCTTCATAATGAAATGACTCCACTTGTTGACACCACACATTGCAAGAAGCCCTCCATTTACCAAGCAAAAGATGTTGAGGAGGAGAAAATAAGTATATATGAATCTTTTTTAACCCCCATCCTGGAGTTATCACAAATATTGAAGGGCTTCGAGTGTTCATCACGTACAAGATTA
This sequence comes from Theobroma umbraticum, assembly GCF_002168275.2. Lineage (NCBI taxonomy): Eukaryota > Viridiplantae > Streptophyta > Magnoliopsida > Malvales > Malvaceae > Theobroma > Theobroma umbraticum. The sequence continues at coordinate 3,038,594 of NW_018397268.1, read as the reverse complement.
GGAAGGCATATTTTGAGGTATTTCAATTTGCCTATAAACTGCAATTGCTTGCTAATGCTGCTATTTTAGTTGGAAAAAAGTCCATATGATCTTTGGTTAACACAAGTAGAAATCACTCATCACTGCCTGCTAAGATCATATTGTCATGATTTGGGTTTAATCCTAGTCTAAAAATTTACTGACATAATTTGAGTGTGATACTAATGGCATGATTGTTAGTTAGCAGATAGTTAGCCACTAAATGCATTATAAAGTATAGATTCTTAGAATATAAAATGGATGTCACAGAAGCAGTGAATGGTATTTTGTCCTATAGAATTATAGTATCTGTATAAATCATACTCTTTCTACTAGAATTGAAATGTGTACTTCCAGAGACTGAATTTCTTGGAGTTTTACACTAAAAACTTTCTAGAATTAAGGGGATCTTTATGGACTAAACAAAGTACTATAATGGCTCTTTTTAGGTTGGAAGAAATGAAGCATCAGCTGGATTTGCTTGTTAAATGCACTGCCTCACTCAGTCAAAAGGAATCACTTTACAAGAAGGCATTTATTAGGAGATGTGAGAATCTCCAAATGGCTGAAACAGAGGTTTTGAACTACACTCATTTTCTTTTTTTCTTATTTCTTGCAGCAATACGTTCTTGACTTAGTTAATGTTGAGATATAGGTAGACCTTCTCGGTGATCAAGTGGATCTACTTCTAGGACTACTTGAGAAGATCTATGTAACACTGCATCGACATTCACCAGTATTGCAGCAGTTTTTTGAGGTGGGTGATGTTCAGTTTCCTGGTGCATTCACTTGCTTTTTCTAGGAGACAACCTGGTTTCCTTATGTTTCTATTTTTTTCTCTCTTGCAGGTCTCAGAAATGTTGAAGGTAATAGAGAAAGAAGTAGGAGGAAGAAAATAACAGTGTCGTTTTATGCCCTATTTTCTCTTTATTTTGTCTTCTTAAAGAGCATGTGCAAATTGAATTAGAGAAAGAATCATCTGTTGTAGCATCAACCATTGTAAGACAAGTGATGCTATCTTATCTGAAAGGCCTAATATTGGAGCCAAAAACCATTTGGGAAGTCTGTTTAAGTTGCTTAACCTTCTGTTGTTTTATGAATTTAATTAAGATTGGAAAAGGTCCAGCAAGTAGAGAAAGTTTGCAAAAAGGAATTCAACTCAATGTGCTATCGGAAGATGTTGGAGCAGTTTCTGCAGAGTAGAGTGTTGTTTTGTCCACTGTGGCATAGGTTTCATAACCCAAATTCCTTTATTTAGAATTATTCAATTGTTTGTATTTTAACACTGTCTTTTTTCTAATTTAATTTACTTATGCATTGGGAAGATTAATGTAAAATAATAGTTTAAATATATAATCACTGAAGATATTATCGATACAAGTGGAGTCACCTGACCCCACTGAACTCTATATACAAAGTCCTTCAAGACTCCATGCAATTGTCTCCCTTAGTTTGACCCCCGAAAAAGAATGTCTACAACAAGATTTATTCTTCTTCTCATCCCCTTAGCTATCTTTTGGTTAACTTGGCTATCTCACCCATCATCACTACTTGAAAACCTCTTCCATGGTGATCTTCAACAAGTCGTTGCAGCCTTTTCCCCTAAAGCAGCCACCCATGAAGAAATCATAGATTTCACTGATTTTACTAAAGATTTACATGTAAGTAAGCCACCTATTGTTCATGATGAGAAAGATGTGGTGGTATTGACTGGAAAGAATTTCAGCAGTTTCATAGCTGAGAATAAATATGTGATGGTTCTCTTCTATGCCACTTGGTGTGGTTGGAGTCGGAAAATGGCTCCGGAATTTGAAGCAGCTGCCACTTTGTTGAAAGGTGATCAGGTGGCATTCGCAAAAGTTGACGCTACTGGGGAAAGTGAGTTAACAGTGAAGTATGAAGTTTCTGAATATCCCACAGTGCTTTTGCTTGCTGGTAGAGTTTGTAAGCCTTATTACTCTAAAAGAACAAGGTATGTTTTTGTGTTTGATTTGTTTTTGTCTCAAGAACTCTGATTGTTTTGATGACCAAAATTGGTCTTTGCGCTCAACAATAGGCACTTACAAGATGAGAAAAGTAAAATGAGTGCTGTAAAAGAACTGCTTCCCTCATACATACCAATATATAGGAGAGATTATTACCCCTAGTATAATTTTCTCACCTAGAAAAGGTTGGGACATGGAAGGAAAGCATAGTAGGTATCCTTGGAATCCAATTTCTTTTATGCAAAACATTAAGCAATGATCACAAAAGTTGGCTGAGAGTCCATTGTTTGTGCCATCCACATTTTATGTCAGGAAGTACTGATCCGTGGCATATATTGGACCATATATAAGCATTAATCATTATATATATACCGGTACACTGCATGATAACCCATACCATTAACTAGGGTTATTCTTTGTTCACTTTGTAATTCATAATTGATTAGTCTAACATGGTTAATTCTAGGAATGAGATTGTGAGCTGGGTAAGGAGCAGTATTGGTGTTCTCAATGTAATAGCAAACGATGATGCAAAACCTATTTTGGTGACCACTTTTACAGAAGAAAGAGCTCGACTAATTTTTCAAACCTCACTAAAACAGGTAATACCTTATGTCATCGAAACAATATTCTTATCCAGAAAATGCAATTGTGGATTTGACATCTCTAGGAACTTTCTTATCAGTTATGGCTTTTTGACACTAAAAGTGGATCAAAGGAGGTCAAATCTGCATTTGAAGAGGCATCCAAAGCACTCGGACAAGAGGTCAGTACTGTATTTTATAGAGACCTTGTTATGGAATAACATCGTTTGTTGGTAACTGAGTAATCTATTATATCTTCAGAAAATGAATAATGAAACTAACTTTGGCCTGGAATTTATTTGACATGGGATGTCAAAAGAGGGTAAATCTTGAAATGATAAAACAGGTAGAAGTTAGGATGCGAAAGTTGCTGGGAGTTGCTATGATAGCAGAAAGCTGTTAATGTAAACCATGGATATCTTAGCTCTCCTGTGTCTTTTTCTTTTGGGGGGTAACATGCTATTTTTGATAAAGCAGCATCATGTAGGTTTGTTACTCTCTTCCGTTCTGAAAAATTGGAAATACCCCAGCCAATTAGATAGGAAGAGCTCTTTCTATTGTTTCGATGACATAAAGTATTGTTTCTCATTTAGCAAAAAAATTTCAAGGTGACAATGCATATAGCTCATATGAAGTCTAGCACAGCTCTTGGCTGCAAAGAAATGGCTTTTATCATGTCTGAAAGGAATCTGTCTAAGCTTCCCTTTCTTGAATTATTAACATATATACTTGTTTTACCCCCAAATAGTTAATCTTTGAGACAATGATGCACAAACTTTTATTAGTTTTCATCTTAAATCAACCTATACGGTTTCTTCTGTTGTACTTCCTTTGATCTGACCTTCTTAATATAGATAATGACCCTGTTTCTAGCAAATACAATAGGAACTGACCATAAGTTACTGAAATTTTCATTGGTTTCCTTCCAGCTTCTCTTTGTCTATGCAGAGATAAGCGATGATGATATAGAGAGACGACTTGCAGCTCATTTTGAATCAATTGGAGACACTCCACGGGTGAGTTTGTTCATCCCCCATTCAACTACCTTCCCCAAACCAAACAAAAGAAAATATAGTTTTATGTGTCTCTTTTATTAGTTCTTACTCCAAGTAGTTGAAACATGTTAAATACTAATCATGAGCAATTTGGTTTGGCTCTGTGCAGATTATAGCAAGGAGTAGACATGGTAACAAATATGTATTCAATGGTGATATAACCGCAAGCACAATTAAGGTTTGAATCCTTATCCTCCCCAACTTACTTAGCTTTATGCAGAAATAACTCACTGGGAATGGCCCCTTTGATTGTTAGGCTGCTTCATTCCTTCTTCCTTGTAAGCCTCGAAGATTCTAATTTTGTCTTCCCTACTTTTTGTAGTCTTTTGGTGAGGATTTCTTGGATGACAAGCTTCCTTACGCGTCGAATCTGATTCCAGAGCAAACTCTTAGACTTAACACACCTTCTCATGTCTCAGATCCGATTCCTTTTCCACATATAACCTAGACCTACAAGAATGGTGCAAAATGAAATTATGTTTGTCAGTAATTTCAAAGCAATGGCCTGTTCTCCATTGTTTATATCAGAGGAAATAGCGAAGAATAATCATTTTTAAAAACAATCATAAAAAAAATTTAACATATTTACTCATAATTTGATAAAAAAAATCCTTAAAACTATTGTGAATAAATTAAATTATTTATTTTAATTTCTTTTCATTTGTATTTTCGATTTCTCTCTAACTCTCTCTAATTTTATTGATTTCTCTCTTTGCTATTCATCTGCTTTACTCTCAATTTCTCTCTCTCTCATGCTTTTAAGACGCTAAGCAATGATTTTAATGTATTTGGAATGTGTGGTTATTTGAAAATTTTAATTTTTTAGTATTTTGGATGAAACTTAAACAATAAAAATGATTATAGATAGATCAATTTGGGACCTAAATACCAATAAACTCAAAAATTTAAAATTTATAAACTTGAGATTTTAAAGGAAATTTTTTCAATTTTTAATGTTTTAAATAAGAAAATTTGTGTTTTGATTTATGAAAACATGTTCAAAAAACTTTAATTGATGCTAAATTGCAAAAAAATAAAAGGGAAATGAAAAGAGTTAAAAGAGGATTTGAAGTTTTAGTTCATAAATAATAACATTTTATGTATTAAAGTGTAACAAAAATTTTTTAAACATAATGTGTAAAAATAATATTTTTTTCAACATAATATGTAACAAAAACATTTTTTTTAAATGTAACATGTTTTTGTACTTGATATGTAATAATAATATTTTTATTTTCAACATGACGTGTCATAATCTTTTTTAACTATGACGTGTAACATGTTTTTATATATAAACTATAACAATAATATTTGTTTTCAATATGGCATGTAATAATCTTTTTTAGGCATAATATGCAATATATTTTTGTTCATGATGTATAACAATAATTTTTTTTTTCAGCATAGCATGTAATAATTTTTTTTAACCATGACATATAACATGTTTTTGTACATGATGTGTAACAATAATATTTTTTTTTTAACATAACGTCTAATAACTTATTTACCGCTAGTGTGTAACATATTCTTATACATGATGTGTAATAATATCATTTTTTTAATATAATGTGTAAAATTGTATAATGACGTGTAACAGTAATGTTATTTAATTTAATTAAAACAGTTAAAATTATAAAAAAAGTTATTTTTAAAAATATCATAAGAATTTTTTTAAAAAAATATCCTTTTATATTACCATGATTAGTAATCTTACAGAATAAATCTTGTAAGAATCAACAAATTAGAAGAGGCTTGGGTTTGAACAGTTCCCCTCCGCTCGGCATCCTCAATCCCCTTTACACTGGAAGTCCATCAAGGCTCCTAAACTATGCTTTTCCATTTCAAATTGAACAACTTGCAATTTTTCAAGGGTTTTATATATATATATTTGTAGAGTTTTTAGTTTTCCCAACCTTCAAATAAGAGTTCTGAACAATGTAGGTTGCAGATATATTACAATACTATTAATTAACCAATTAGACTACAACACTATTAACTAATTAGAATTGGATTATAAATAGGATTAACTTTACATATCCCTACATCATTTATCTCTGTAATATATATATATATATATGTATGTATGTATATATGTATATATTCAATTTTTTGAGCATCAACAAAGTCTGTTTGTCTTTCTCTATTTTTTTCATTAACTTTTCCGTTAGGTTTAGGGATTTTGTGTGCGTGTGTGTGCAGAAGTAGTCTCAAATTCGATTGTATTTCTGATTTTTAATTGGAAGAAACCTGAGCTCCTCTTTTACGACAATGAATCGCAAGATTATTGGATTAGAAGAGGGATTGGGTTATATGCAGGATGGGATCACAAAGATTCAGACGGTTTTGGAAGGTCGGCCAGAGCCGCCATTTAACTCAGAAGAATACATGAAGCTTTACACGACTATCTACAACATGTGTGTTCAATCGCCTCCTCATGATCATACTCAACAGATTTACGACAAGTACCGAGAGGCAATACAAGGGTATATTACTTCGATGGTATTGCCATCTATAAGAGAGAAGCAGGATGAGTTCATGCTGAAGGAGCTTGTTAAGAGATGGGCTAACCATAAAGTAATGGTCAGGTGGCTATCACACCTCTTCTATTACCTTGATCGCCACTTGATTGCCTGTAGATCGCTTCCTTCTCTTAAAGAAGTTGGGCTGCGCTACTTCCGTGATCTGGTATATCAGGACGTGCATGTCAAAGTCAGAGATGCTGTAATTACTCTTATTGATAAAGAACGTGAAGGAGAGCAGGTAGACCGAGCTTTATTGAAGAATGTGTTGCATGTTTTTGTTGAGATTGGGATGGGACAGATGGACCGTTATGAGGAAGATTTTGAAGCACACATGCTTCAGGATACTAGTGCTTACTATTCACGCAAGGCATCAAACTGGATTCTGGAAGATTCTTGTCCAGATTACATGTTGAAGTCTGAAGAGTGCTTGAAGAAGGAAAGGGACAGAGTGGGTCATTACCTGGATTCAAGTAGTGAGACAAAATTGTTAGAGAAAGCGCAACATGAGTTGTTGGTGACGCATGTTAATCAGCTACTTGATAATAAGGAGCATTCTGGATGCAGGGTCTTGCTTAGAGGTGACAAGGTGGAGGATCTTTCCAGGATATACAGGCTTTATAGTAAAATAGCTCTAGGCTTGGAACTTGTTGCCGATATATTCAAGCAGCATATTACTGCTGAGGGTACAGCTTTGGTTCAACAGGCGGAAGATGCTGCATGTAGCAAAGCCTCAAATGCTGCATGTAGCAAAGCCTCAAATGCTGCAGCTGGTGTGCAGGAACAGGTCCTCATCAGGAAAATAATAGAGTTGCACCACAAGTATATGGAGTATGTGACTGATTGTTTTGGAAACCATGCTCTGTTCCGCAAGGCCTTGGAAGAGGCTTTCGAGGTAGTTTGCAACGAAACTGTTGCTGGCAGCTCAAGTGCGGAGCTTTTGACAACTTTCTGTGATGATATCCTCAAGAAGGGAGGAAGTGAGAAATTAAGTGATGAAGCCATTGAAGAAACATTTGAGAATGTAGTTAAGCTGCTTGCCTATATCAGTGACAAAGACCTCTTTGCCGAATTCTACAGAAAGAAGCTTGCTCGGCGACTGCTTTTTGACCGCAGTGCTAATGACGATCGCGAAAGGAGTATTCTGACTAAGCTAAAGCAGCAACGTGGTGGACAGTTCACTTCGAAGATGGAGGGCATGGTCACAGATTTGACATTGGCAAGAGAAAACCAGGCCAACTTTGAGGACTATCTGAGGAGTAACTCAGCTGCACATCCTGGGATTGATTTAACAGTTACTGTTCTTACCACAGGATTCTGGCCAAGTTACAAGTCATCTGATCTCCATCTCCCTGCTGAGATGGTCAAGTGCGTAGAAGTTTTCAAAGGGTTTTACGAAACAAAAACAAAACACAGAAGGCTGACATGGATATACTCACTGGGAACCTGCCACATTAGTGGCAAGTTCGAGCAGAAAACTATTGAACTGATAGTCTCAACTTACCAGGCTGCTGTCCTTCTGCTTTTCAATGCTTCTGATCTTCTGAGCTATTCAGAGATCATGGCTCAGTTGAACTTGACCCATGATGACTTGGTCAGATTACTTCATTCGCTGTCATGTGCCAAGTACAAGATCCTAAGTAAAGAGCCGAACACAAAGACCATCTCCCAAAGTGACTACTTTGAGTTCAACTCTAAGTTCACCGACAAGCTGAGGAGGATTAAGATCCCTCTCCCTCCGGTGGATGAAAGGAAGAAAGTTGTGGATGATGTCTGTAAACAACGGTGTTACGCTATCGATGCTGCAATTGTGCGCATAATGAAGAGTCGGAAAGTTCTGGGCAACCAACAGTTAGTGTCAGAGTGTGTTGAGCAGTTGAGTCGGATGTTCAAGCCTGACATTAAAGCCATCAAGAGGCAGATTGAAGACCTCATCACACGAGAATATCTGGAAAGAGACAAGAAGAACGCAAACATGTTTAAGTACTTAGCCTAAATTAGTCTTTGCCGATCAAGAGGGCAACTGCTCCCACTGAAATCCTAATACTATTAATTAATTAAATTAAATTTAGTTTTATATCATTGCTTATTAGTTAGTTTTTGTAATATATACAATTTCATAATACAAGATTTTTCTTTTTATAATAATGTTATTCGCATCAATATTGCCCCAATAATTAGTCATTTGTTTTGTTTTAGTACCATCTTTTAACATTTTCTTGTTCATGAAAAACTTGTCCAAGCATTGATATCTCTTTTAGAAACAAAAATTCCAGCCTTTTCATGATGATTGAAGAGTATATATTGAAGTCTAAATTTGATCCGTTTATTGTTATAATTTTGCGGTTTTAATTATTTTAATTTTAATAAAAATAATTGATAATCTTATTAAACTTTTATAGTTGAATTTGATTTTACATTTTTTTATCAATAAAGGACATGCTAATTTAAAATTTTTTTACCGTAAAATATTTAAATATCTTAAATTTTAATCGAAATTACACAAAGATTTATTAATTTTTGAAATAAACACTTCATTTCAAAAACACAAACAGTTAACAAAAATTATAAAAAAACTAAAACAATATTTTTTTACTTAATTTAAAAATTATTATTATATTTTTTAAAAAAAAATTTAAAAAAGAGCACACATCACCGATCGGTGCTCCCCAAAGGAGTGGAGCACCGATGCGCCCTTAGGGAGCCCGATTTGGTGCTCCCCTTGGGAGTTCAATCGGAACTCCCTAAGGGAGCATCAGGCTCCCCATCATCGGGGCTCCCCACAGGAGCTTTGGTGTTCCCCATGGGGAGCTTTTTTTTTTAATTAATAAAAAAATAACAATAAATAATAAAATTATTTAATAGTTATTATAAAAATTAATTAAGGATAAAATTATCATTTTACTCTTAACATATTAGTAAGTTGACGAAAATACTAACGATTGATTAACAACTGTACTTACGTGTCGAACAAAAAATATTTTTTTAAAATAGAGTATTTATTTCAAAAACTAATGTACCTCTATGTATTTTCAATCAAAATTTTGGAAAATCAAGGTATTTTATCTTTTTTTTATGATGTGATACATATAAAAATAACTTTATTTTTAATAAAAAACTAATATTTAGAAATTTAAAGTAATATTAATCATTATTTAATTAAAATAAAATATAATAGTTTTGATATTGATATGTGTCACAGATTTGGACTTAAGCCCAATCCTATGCAACCTTAAAGTCTAGAAATAGAGTTTAAATAAATTTATAAATCAATGGCTTACGTTCCCAACTTAAAAGATATGTTTATATTTATAACTTAAAAGACATGCTTGATAGATGGTGAAAAACCCATATTCCATGCTTGATAGATGGTGAAAAACCCATATTCCAAAGACCCATCCTATCCCTTATTGATTCTACCCCATCCAAGTATACAATGTCCCTGTTGCACTGGCTCTTTATCCACGGAGAAGAGAGACTTTATACTGTACTAATTCAAGTCTACCTCAACTCTTGTATCTCTCATGAGAGGTCTGGATTATCTTTATATGTTTCATGAGAGCCTTACATCAGTGAAGATTTAAGTCAGCTTTAATACTACTTATTATTGTTTTAATGCTACTTGTTACAAGCCGAATGCTACTTGTTACAAGCCGAAATTTAAGCCAACCTTGTACAATCTTAAGTTCTAAAAATAAAGTTTAAGTAAGTTTATAAATCACGGAATCATGTTCTCAACTCAAAAGATATAATTGATAGGTAATGAAAGATTCATATTTATATTCTCAAGATCTACTCTATCGTTTATTGATGTAAAATTTATAAAATATGTTATATAGTCAAACAAATTAATTTATCTTAACATTACAAGTCATCACAAAAATATCGCTATCATCCATATTAAAAAAAAATAACATTGTTATTAATTATTTTTAAATCTATTTTTAATAAAATTGTAACAATTAAATTTATTAAAATTAGAATAAAAAGATTAAACGGTTAGAGTTGATATAACAGAAGGTTTAAATTTAAAATTTAGATAAAAAAGTATATCTTACATATAGAAACAAAGTATATTATACATATAGTAACTCATTGCATTGCCTCCTAAAATTATTTCAGATATATAGGAACAAAAAAGAGAATAGACATGGCGAAAGATATTTTAAAGTCATTCAACTTCTAGCAGAGTGAAGCTTCTTGCGAGTATCCAAAGGACCCCTTTGGATTTGTTCTTTAGTAATTAGTACCATCTTTTTTTGGATCAAAATTTAGCTGCGAAAAGAGCATATAAAAAGGAGACAAATAAGAGAATATATATATATATATATATAGAAGTAGAAAAAGGGCTTGATATATTTTCCATAATTCATTATTATTAGTGAATAAATATTTTATTTATTTGTAAAATAAATAATTAAAATTTTATTTTAATGTTTTTCACAAATGGCAATGCGTAAAAAAAAAAAGAAGAGAAAATTTTCAATATTACGTGTCAAAATAGAGTTCCCATACCTGTAATTTGCAAATACAAACAAGGGCACAATAGGCATTTGATAAACTCAATTATTCTTTTCTTTTTTGGGATTTTGAATCTCTATTGAATAAGCAGGGAACGCCACCCCCTCAATTTTCTCGTTAAATCTCAACCAAAAACACCGGTTCTTTTGGTACGCCGTCTCTCACTCTTGATTTTCTCTTTAGATTTCTGTACATTTTCTTCACACTTTCTATCATTTTCTCATTTCCCATAATTTGCTATTGTTTTATACACCAGATCACTACTTTTGTAACTCAGTAATTCGATTTGACTTGTATAAATCTAAAGCTCTAATTTTTCAACTTTGATCTGGCAATTCAGTTAATGGCTACTTGACATAAACATAAATTTTTAATTTTTCAATGGAAAAACATTGATGGGTATTTTTTTTTTCCCTGCCTTTGTATGGACCTAGATTCGATGGGTTAGTTATTAATACGAATTTGCTTTAAAATTGGAGTTTTAATTTTCGTTTATGATGTTCGTCATTTTAATGATATTGTATATGAGCTAATATAAAATGGGTTTTTGATATTTTGGAAGGAGATTGCTGATTCTGAATTAAAAGAGTTAAACTTTGGTTATTTGTTGTTGTTGTTGGTGGTGGTGGTTATGGCATTATTGTAACTTATCTTGATGATCAAATAATGTTATTTATAATATTTTTATGTGATGATGGATTTGGATCTGTACATAAAATGTAGTGTGAAAAATGTAGTGTATTGCCATGAAAACAAATTTAATCTGCAGTAGGCTTGAAAATTTGGTCCTTGGGGTCTTGAAGGTTTCTTTGAATTTTAATTTGGCTATGGATCTAAAATGCCAATTGAAATTGATGACTTTTGTGAAAAAATTTAGTGATTTGATTTTAAGTTTTGGGATGTGAAATGAAGACTTTTTGTCTGAAACTTAAGTGTTCCATTCTATCAAGTCAAAGTGGTCTTTGATGATGCTGGATGTTATTGATCTTGGAAAATGTTGGCACCTTCTCTTCGTTGCCGCAGTATATATTCATAGAAAATAAAGATCCCTGATGAATTTTATGAAGTTGCTAAACACATGTGCAGCCTTATATGTATGCTTTCATGCACACAACGGAATGCTTTTAGTGACCACTGAAACCGCATTTGAAGATATAACCATCCTATGTCTCTGTTCTATTGGAGGCTGTGTTTCCTCCCCCTTATTCTTATTCTCTTGACCTCTGACTATTCTTTTCTTGATTACTAACTTCCAACGCTTGAGTACCCCAATTTTGCTACTTTTTGATGCTGTCATTCCGATGGTTTTGTTTTGTTTTGTTTATTTTGTTACTAGGTTTTATTGCAATTTATTCATTTATTAAAGTACTATTTTTGTCATAAAGAAAATCAATTCTTAATTTCAGAGTACCCGTAACAAAATTCAGCAAGTATGGAAGCCAGCAGGGGGCAGAACGGTATTCAACAGCTGCTAGCTGCAGAACAAGAAGCTCAGCACATTGTCAATACAGCAAGAAATGGTAAGCACTTATCTCATTTTCTATATTTCTCATACCTGGACTTGTGAAATTTTCTAATCGTTATGCATTTTTTGTTGTGTTGCGTTGATGCAATCATAGTTCAAGAATAATGAGATGCTAGTTTCTGTGGCGGTTCTGTTTATTTGTTTAGAAGCTATATTTGATAATTACAGAACATATTTTGCACCCATGATCTCACTTGATATAGACACTTGGTTAAACAACAAAGACACGCACCTAATTTGAAAATGTATCCTCAATTAAATTGGTTGTAATACTTTCCACAACATACAGCCTTTCCTCCTGGTCTTTTAGTGCCAAATCAGATCACACCTCTTCTATCATAAAATATCATAACTATAATGCTTTGCCGTTTGGTTATTGCTACTACCATTTCATGAAGACTAATATATGTAGTAAATATAGAAGAGTAGTTGATTTGGCTTTCTTGGTTGCTCTTATTGTGGTCGTCATTGCTTTTTCTGGAGCTCCTGTTGTTGACTCGTTTTTTTTATTTATCTAGCAAAAATGGCTAGACTAAAACAGGCCAAGGAAGAGGCAGAGAAAGAGATTACTGAATTTCGTGCTCAAGCAGAGTATGAGTTTCAGAAGAAGGTAGCAGAGGTATGAACTAGTGAACTTAAAAAAAATGGAAAATATTGATTTTTTATCTGTTCAAATGACAGCAATGTGCTAAAAATCTTAGCTATGAGCTGCCAACCCTTTTTTGGCTTTCATCACAATAGTAATTAAAATTTAAAAATAATTGAATCGTCTGTGGAATCTGTATGTTGATTAGATTCTCAGAATTTTTGATTGAGTATTTACTCAGTTTTAACTTCGTTCATTTGCATGTTTCCTGGGTTTCTTTTGCTATTTCCACAGTTATGTGAAATCTTTATTTATGATGCAACTGAACTCTAAATGATAGAATTGTTTTGAGACCCAAGTATCTGTGATTCAAATATTAACTAAGGTGTATTCACGGATTACCATACAGAGTAGTGGAGACTCAGGGGCCAATGTGAAGCGGCTTGAGCTAGAAACAGATGCAAAGATCAATCACTTGAAGAATGAAGCTGCACGGATATCACACGATGTTGTACAGATGCTTTTGAAGCATGTCACAACTGTGAGGAACTAGGACATTCCATCTGAAGGTTTAATTGTCTACTGCCTTCATGCCTGTATTTTAATGTCAAAACATTGAGCTCATGTTTGGCTACAATTTAATGTCATTATTTCAAACATGTATTGGTTGATCATTTCCTGTTCTGAAATAAAGTTCGATGTGTGCACCATGACATCATTTCTCTTTATATTTATTAATGGAAAACAATTATCACATAGGTTTTCCAAATCAGTTCCTGGAACTTGATCTCTATTCTTGATGAGTTATGCATTTTAACTTCCCGCCAATCCAATGGCACTACATAGAAGTATTTGGAACCTGTTTGTCAATACAGCAAAATTTCTTCTATTTGTTCAAATAGATCAAAGGTAAAATGAGTTTATAAATGGAAGAGATGCCAGTATTACAGAAGGTGCCAGTCAGGCTCTCTTATTCAATCAATCCTGAGCTTAAGCACCAAACTTCTTTCCCAATTGTGCTAGTATATTTTCCAGGAAACAGGGGGAAGGAATGGAAACAACCTTTAATATATTCCAAAGACTATTGCTAAATGGACTATTAAACAAATTGCAAGTGTCAGTTAAGCAACTGGTATAATAATACAGACAGAGGCAGGAGGAGGCATGTTTATCCTTCTCAGAAATGCAACGCCAAGAAATCCAGTAGGATTTGCTCCACCACTATCGCACAGGCAAATAGTCCTACTCCAAAAAGTGCAGGCTTGGGTCTCGTTAATGCCTTCTGATCAGAATCCTCACCTTCTCTGTTTTGCATGGCCCAAGCCATTGCTGGTGGGAGAACTCCATACAGCATTGTCATGCAGTATCCCCCCTGCATCAATTTACCAGCAAAAAGATCAAAAAAAGGCCCAAGGTTGAATGCCATTTCATGAAGCCAACTTATGGTCCTCTTAACTTACAGCAATATCTGTAGCAGCAGAGAATGCATCTGGAACTGTTGTTGAGACTAAAAGAGTTGGAGTGACAACCATCGCCATTGCTGTGAAGCTGGTTTTATTTCTTCCCCACCAATTTGTCAGCCGCAAGGGTTTGTCCGGTTTCTGCTGTAGGTCATCTGGCGTCAATGGTGCTATCTGTATAGCTTTAACAATTACACAGTATGTTGAATGAACTAACTGTTACAAAATAATTCTATACTAAGAGGGAAAGTTTATTTCTCTATATCCCTCTGCATGCACAATTCTCAGTTCACGTAAGAGAGAAAGAAAAAGATGAGTGGAAGGAGGAGTTTATAAGTTAACCTGCATTAAAGAAGAATGCCATGAGAGGTTCTTAA
>NW_018397268.1:2971819-3023864 GCF_002168275.2 Theobroma umbraticum | reverse complement strand
TTAAAATATCAAGATTAGTATGTAATTTTGTTTAATTGATATTGACAAATATTAAGATTGTGAAGCATGGATGGTACTTGGAATATTAAGCACATCATAAATCATGTGTTTAACCTTAAAGAGAAGTGGCATAAAGCTGAATTTGGAGCCTAGTTGGTGGCAACTATAATATATTCCAATCCAAGGTTAATTACTTAATGGGGACTTTTTATCTTCTATTTTCTTCCCAAATCAATGACTTTGGTCACTTGTGACTTTGATAAATCCCACTTAATCTAATCATGCAAATGGAGACCAACTGCCGTGATTAGTGGACTAAAAATGCCTTTTGCCTTGCAAGTTATTAGCTATCAAAGACCAGAAACTAAAGAAGAAAGCTCTATATGCACCAATGGAATCCCACAAACATGGATGAGTTTCAGGCCGAATAAGCTAAAGACAATGGAAAATAACAGGCTAACCACTGCATATAGATACTAATGTGAAAGAGGAGATATATTGACTTTCCAAGAGAATCGTAAAAGAAATTCAAAATTCATCTCATCGGATGTAAAATTTGTAATATTTTATTTTACTCAATTATACTGTAATGTCCTCACACTCACTTTGATCCGATCCGAACTTATTTGAACTTAAAATTTCATATTAATAAAAATTTAAATAAATTTATATATCACAAGATTATATTTAAAACTCATAAAACATACCTATTAAATAAAAAAAACTTTTACTTATAAATCGAGAATTTATCTTATCTCTTAATAGTACGAGTTTCGTGACTAATGATCTCTGCTCAATAAAGGAGCATGTGTTGTCTTTCAAACATTTTTTGAAAGATAAGAGTTGAAAAAATTGGAAAATGTTGGTTAAATCTTCGGAGAAGTCAAGAAAATCATGCTATTCCAGGTAAATGTCTTCATCATTAGCACTAAGCTTAGGAGCAGTAAAGCTAGTGGGGAAAGATTATAGGCCACAAGCTTAGCAGTGGGAAGCTGCACTTATCGATGATTAGTCAGGATAACAACACTAATTTGCTGCACCAAAGAAATGTGGAACCGTCTCTATCCCTCTACTCCTCAGGAAGATTGATGGGATTTAATCTTTCCTCAATTGTTTTTTTGGTCCAAGGCTGCATATGAATTCAATGATTTGATCATAGAAAAACTTGTTCATCATTATCATTTATTCAAATAATTGAATCATAAACCTTTTTATAAGTTAAAATGCAACCTTTAACATTCATTTCTCAAGAGATTTTAGACAATAACAATATGGAGAAATTTTTTTTTTAAAAAAATATAATTAAATTTTATGCACATTTGGTTAATGTACCAACAACAAAAATTATAATTATAATTTTATAATTTTTAACGTACATTTTAATAAAATAAATCGATATGAAATTAGATAAACGTACGTTATTTGTGACTTGAATTTAAGATTTAAAGATTTAAAGATTTCTTTATCAATTTCATCGATAATATTCAATCACACAATTCTAATTATAAAATGAAATTTAAAATTCATTTTAAAAAAATTATTGAGTCCATTGAATCATCTTTCGAAACGTAATCTATTATATCGGATATAAAAGATTTGAATTTAAATCCACACTATTCTTATAAACGAAATATTTGAAGTTCGATCTTGCATTAATTCATTTATACTAAAAATAAAAGAAAGAACATATTAATAACTACTAAATTTTTCTAAAATATAGTAATACAAAAATTTACCGAGTTCTCTTTTGTATAATATGCTTTGATCACTTCTTTGACTTTAATCGAAAAATCAACTTTTACTATACTTAAAAAAAAAAGAAAAACGAAAAAAAACAAATTTTATTAATTGAAAGGAATACTTGAAAATGTCAAATAATTTTTTTAAATAAAATAAATAAATTAGAACATTGAAGAGGACTTCACGTCATGAACAGTCCTTCTCAAATCAAAGAACCAAAAAAGTTATTCACTGTTACACGTCTGACTAAATTTTGTTTTGGCTTTCACTTAAAATTACTTCGTAGCCCCAATTATCCCTCGTTTGAATTGCATTAAATTAATTTTATAAAAATAAAAATAAAAAGTAAAAGAAGAAAAACCCAATTTTTTATTTTTACTATTTCTAAAAATTATACTTATAATAATTATATAAAATAAAATAAAAGCTATTGCATAGTGAGGGTGCAATATAGTGTTTTTTTTTTTCAATTCTTTTTGAAGGTGTGAATATTAAAACCAAAAATTAAAAAAGTACTGAAATGGCTTCAAACATGTAACAATACCCTTTTCTTAAAGTTTTATTCACCTTTATTGATTCTATACAAAAGGGTTGCAGATAATAAACTTTGCAGAAAAGGGAAAGTAATATTAAAAAATAATTATTTTTATGGACAATTTTAAGATAAAATTTTTTTAGGTTAAGTTTGTGAGATTTTTTATTAAAAAATTATTAAATAGAAATTACAATTGAAAATTAGAAATAACAGGTTAAAATACTTTATTACATAGATTAAGTATACAAAATAAAAAAAATAAAAAATTATTGATATATTTTCAAATATATATTTTTACTAAAAGTTATGGAAAATTTTTCACCATTAAATAAATATTTATCCTATTTCGAGTATAGATAAAATTTTGAATAATTGTTTTACATATTCCTAATCTATATCAATCTTTAGGTTTGGACTTTTAAAATTAAATTTTATTCAATTATTTTTAACAAGGAACATCACGAACTTGACCCGATGTTTCTTGTATAAGTTCTTGTTTATTTTCTATATATTGATAATGAAAATTTTTTAAATTTCACAAATACAATTAAATGATTCTCATAAGTCTATTAATAATTAATTAATTATCATAAATATACTTTAATGACTTATTAACCTTTTGGATTCTTCATGAATTTGTGCATGCTTCACATTTGGCAAGTCATTTATAGATAAAACTTTAAAGTGTGAGTTTAATTTAAGTAATTTAATTTAAGTAATTAAAATTAATGTAAGATAAATATTAGTTTGGTATATTTAACCAACACTAGAATAGAATTAGACGGTCAAATCGGTAAATAGTAAAAAAAATTTCTTTACAACTTTTACTAGTCAACTCATTGACCACCTTGTCTCCCACCAGTCATCTTATCCACTAGTTTTAACTAATAACCCCCCGGCTTTTACCGAACAGTTAAACGGCAAAAACTAAAAATTTCCTCCTTTACCACAGCCTTCCAAAAAGCAGACTTCACATTTTTATCCAAAATGGAACCCACTTTTTACCCAAAGGGTAAATTTGTCCAAAAAAATTTATATATTTGCCCACAATTAGTGGTGCTCCTCCATTTTTTTGCCGACGGTGGTGACGCCCCGGCCCCACGCGGTTAACGACAAGAGCGGGAGATTATTAAAAATAACATAAAAAATACTAAAAAGTTAGAGAGATTTTCTTTTTACTAATGTTGACCGTTGATCACGGACCAATAGTTAATGAGACAAACTCCACCGTTTGATGAAAAACCAACAAACAATTAGAACCGTTGGTTACCTATTTGGTGATTTGAAAACGGTAAGTGCGGTTATATATAAAACAAATTAAAAAAGAAGAAAATGGTTTTTTTTTTGGTTTTAAAAAGCTAAAATAAACAGACATCCTCTGAACGCAAACTGCTGCTGGGTGTTCTTTCCTTTGCCTCTCTTACTTTCTTTCTTCTGGGTTCTTTTCTTTGTCTTTTTTTGGGGTTTTGGCCTTGTTTTTGTTTTCTTTGATGGTTAGTTAACCAAATAGAAAACAAAAGGAATTATTAATATATAGATAGAGCTATCAGCCGAAGATTCGATAAAAGAAAAGTAAAAAAATTAAACGGGCGAAAGGCGTGGATTGGAAGAATTAGGCTTGGGGATCTTCGGTTTTGTTTGTTTTTTTTTGGATGATGATAACGATTGCGAAATGGGGAGTGATTTTCCATTTTAGAAGCTGATAAATGTTGGTTGAGCATTCCTGTCAAATAAGGTGATACTTACGTTGGAAATTCTTATATACTATTCTTATAATTATTATTGTATTAAAGCTAAACTCATCATTTTACCATTTGCAGAAAAACTTTTCTTCTGGGCGGGCGTGAATGGCAAGGTAGCAGGAAATTATAACTGCTGCTTTCATTAACTCAACTCCTTTAGCAGGAGAGTCTGCGTCAGATACTCTGAAAAAGCGGAAGTAAACAAAGGAAAAGAACAGAAAGGAATTCCAGTTTGGAGTATGCAAAGAATTTTCTCTTCCTAAAGAGAAGAGATTTTTCTTCTTTTATTTTTGGGTTCTTGGTTTTTGTGTAACGTGCGACAGCAGGTAATAATGTCATCGAATACTTCCTCAGAGATGCATGAACCGAGCATCGACACAGATAAGCTGAGTTACGAAATCTTTTCGATTCTGGAAAGTAAATTTTTATTCGGGTACGATGATCATCAGAAGCTATGGATTCCAAAGCCGATCTCTCCAGCTTCTGATCAGAAGGTTGAGCCGTTAGTTCAGCAGGGTGATGAGAATTCCCAGTCAGCTATCAAGAACCAGAGAGGTAAAATCTGTATTTTGAGTATCGATAGCGGTGGCATGAGAGGGATTCTTTGTGGGAAAGCTTTGGCTTATCTCGAACACGCGTTGAAATCCAAGTCGGGTAATCCAAATGCTCGAATCGCCGAGTTTTTCGACGTCGCCGCCGGTTCTGGCGTTGGTGGTATCTTCACCGCCATGCTTTTCGGCACCAAAGATAACAACCGCCCGATTTATACCGCTGAGGAGACGTGGCGGTTCCTTGCTGATAATGGGAAGCGGATATACCGTTCCGGTTCGGGTAAAAACGGCGGTATTTTGAAGAAGATTTTGAAAAACGGTTCGACCGGGTCCTGTTCAACCGGTTTGGAGAAGGCGATGAAGGAGGCTTTCGCAGCGGATGGAAGGAGTTTGACGTTGAAGGATACTCTAAAACCGGTTTTGATTCCGTGTTATGATCTTTCCAGCACGGCGCCATTTTTGTTTTCAAGGGCGGATGCTTTGGAGACGGATAGTTTTGATTTTCCCTTATGGGAGGTTTGTCGGGCGACGTCAGCTGAACCGGGTTTGTTCGACCCGGTTTTGATGCGGTCTGTGGACGGTCAGACCAGGTGCGTGGCGGTTGATGGTGGGTTGGCTATGAGCAACCCAACGGCAGCTGCAATTACGCACGTGTTGCATAATAAACAGGAGTTTCCTTTTGTTAGAGGCGTTGAAGATTTGCTGGTGCTGTCGTTGGGGACCGGTCAGCTGCTTGAAGTTAGCTATGAATATGAGCAAGTCAAGAACTGGAGGGTCAAGGATTGGGCCAAACCAATGGCCCGGATATCCGGTGACGGTTCGGCTGACTCGGTGGACCAAGCCGTAGCCATGGCGTTCGGTCAATGCAGAAGCAGTAACTATGTCAGAATTCAGGTATATTCATGGCACAACACAAGCATGTTTGAAGTTTGGTACCTTCAGATCCTAAAACTTTTATTTTTTTACATTTTTTACCGAGACTAGACAGTTGAACATATGTGATTGTCCTTAGAAAAGTCTGTTCGTGATGATTTTGATGAGGGTTTTTGTCATTGCCAAATGCAAAAGGGACAATGGAAGCCAGGCTGGTTGGAGTTAAAAGGGTCTTGTCTTTTGCACATTGGAATTCTTGAATTAAGGGTTCAAATGTTGATGGTAACGTTTGTTTTTGACCTTGGGTAATTGGGTCATTGATGCTTGTGTTTTTAGTAGTGTAAGGCTTAGGGCATGGAGCACAAGCATGGAAATCTATGCCCTAGTTTGGCCAATGGGTAAACAGAGGGGACCTGACCCTTAGGCAGGCATGGTGGTTTTGGGTCGCACGTGATGTTTTGGGGGCACTGTTTCTTTGGCAAAACTCCTAAAACAAGGCGTTTTTGGTTGGCTCAAACCCAAGGCCTACTGCTGCTTTGGTTGTTTTAGTTAAACTAAAGTTTCATTGCTGTACCTTCTTCCAAGTTGTGTATTTTTTTGGGTCAAAATTGTCAGTTATTCTTTGAACAGGGACCCAAAGCTTTTGAATTGTCTTGAGGAAAAAAGCTTTCACATTTTGCTTTACGCAATAGAAAATTCTTTTGGTCAAAGAGAATTCTTCAGATTTCTTTTTCTCTTTCCATAATTCAATCCATGGGGAAGGCTTTGGTTCATTTGCCAAGTTCTTGCATAATATGGGAATGTTCAAATACTTTTGTAAACAAATTTTCAAACTATAACTACTTGTCATTTCATGCTGTGGGGGATATCTTGCCTTGTTTATTTAGAGCAAGCTTTGGTTTAAGAGTGGTGGGACATCATGAGTGAGCAGAAAATGCCATTCATGATTCCATGTCCCTGGATTCGTTTAAAGGGGTAAACACGCCTTCTATGATTAGCTTAGCTTTTATTATTAGGCTGCTTACGGTAATATTTTCTGCACTGTTAACATGCCAGGACCTGGTGTCTGATATTGCCATTCTTAAGCACATACACTACACTCCAATACAAAGGAAAGAGAAAAAGAGTGGGGAGGAAGTTTCTTTTAGTTTGGACCATGGCCTGGCCTCTCAATTTGTCATATGAAGTAGTCAATTTTCACCCAAAAGAGTACTATAAGAAATTTTGTGGTCACATATTTCCCAATAGCCAGTGATAAAAAGCTAGGCTGTATGCAGGTTGTTCTGTGTTGCATTTACTAGCTTTTTGTATGATAGTTTTCAGTTGGCTAATGAAAGTAGAATTCATAAAGGTGAATGTGGAAAAACAATCTGGTTTGGTCCCATTTTAATGAACCACTAAAGGGGGGTTTGGCAAGTGACTAATGAAATGAAGCAAAAAATGGTGGACTCCATAATAATTTGGCCCATTGGTGTTTTGTTTTTTCTGTTCTTTTGGTCAGTTTCATAGACAAATTAATTGGAAGCAGGGCTTTTGGTATTTTAATTTTGCTTCAGTACCACCTTAATTGTTATGTTTGAAAAGCTAAAACTACAGGGACCATGATTTCTGGGACCTTTTGATTAATTTACTATGTTTCATGGATGAACAAATTATGTTTTTCTTAGTCATCAGTCTTTTAAGACATTGATGTTAGTTTTGTTGTAAATCATGGAATCACTGATCATTTTTTTTTCCTCTTTTCCAATCAATTTTTGGTGTGACAGGCAAATGGGTCCAGTTTAGGTCGGTGTGGCCCTAATGTAGATACAGACCCCAGCCCCAGCAATGTAACTATGCTGATAGGGATAGCTGAGGAAATGCTGAAGCAGAAAAATGTTGAATCAGTCCTCTTTGGAGGTAAAAGGATTGGAGAACAAAGTAACTTTGAGAAGTTGGATTGGTTTGCTGGAGAACTTGTGCTTGAGCATCAAAGGAGAAGTTGTAGGATAGCTCCCACTGTTGCTTTCAAGCAAGCAACCCCTAAGACAAACTAGGAGTTACTCTCAACAAAAATTTGTACCAAAACCTAAAGGAAAGAGAAAAAAAAAAAAACAAAAGGTATGCCTTTCCTTTCCACGCTTACTAATATATTCTTCAAAGTTTCCCATTTTTTATTTAATGTCTCTGTTCAAAGAAAGCATCTTAGTGGACCCTGCATTAATGAAAATGATGAAATGGGGACGCCTGTATTATCTTTTATAAGGAAGATGCTGACATTTTTAATGTTTATAAAGCTGTGAAAAGATTTATAAGAGTTTTGTTGATTTTGTCAAACATAATTTCCTTTTTTCTCTCTTCTTTTTTTTTTCTTCTTATAAATGTCATCATAATACAACAAGAGTGACCCATTTGACCATTACTCCCAAATCCAAATTTACCTTTTCGACTCTTGAAATGTCACTTTCAATTGAATTGAAAACCCAATTTCCTCACCTAATAGCAAAATCAGCACCATTTAGGGCCTGGCCTGGCCATCCTTATAGCTATTTTGCATCAGAGTTTATTTAGTCAACTTACCCTTAATTATCCTTTTGCTCGATCTTCAATAGTTGTTTCTAGCATATGCATACTTTTCCAAGCATCCCAATAAGGTATTAGACTTGTCAATCTTTATGTGCTTGTTACGCTTGAGTTGTCATTTTCTTTAATCGGTTGTTGCTTGTTGCTGTTGTTGTAACATGAAATTTTTAGTTCAAATGCTAATGTTAAAAAAAAATAAGAGGGGGAGGGGGGGTGGAAGACAAGAACAAGGAGGGAAACAGTGATGTGGGGAAGACAGCTCTCCATGTTGTCTGTCGACCGACACTCATCCTTTGAAAGGGTTAAAGGGGTACGATAGTCATTTGAAGGGACAACCTCAAAAAAGTCATTGAACTTGGAGGAAGGGTTTTATGGTCATTCAGTATTAGAAGAATCAATATCATAGAAAAGGGTCTGTCCGTAGTCCGGAAAAAGGTTGCCCTTTGATCATATTATGTTTGAAAAGCTATAAAAAATTCTTTGGCCCATTAACAATTGAACCAACCACCTTTTGCTTTTCCTCTACCACAAAAGACCAGGCATAAATCTTTCAGAGAAAAGATTCAAAACAACATTCATGTAATTTACATTTAATTTTCTTTCTTTTTTTTTATTTTTTTAATACTTACATTGCTTTATTGCCCTTATTTGATTTCATGCACGTGGCCTCAACTGGTCCATGCAATTTTTTGTGATGTTGTAGTTTAGTGAAGCATTTGTTCTTGCTTAAGTTAGAGGAATTATGCGACCAACCCCCCTCATTGAATTCCCTTTAGGACAATTAAGCAACTATTGAAATATGATAGCTTGAGTTTATAAGAAGATTATGTGGATTATATGTTCTTTATTATGCAATCTGTCCTTTCATTCTTTTAAAGATTGTAAAAATATCTGACAATTGTTATGGTAGAATTTAACTTGTCACCATTTTAAATAAGTATCTTGACTGTTTAACATTTAGAGATAGGCAGGCAGTTAAAACTGGTCCAGAACTCTCAATTAATTTGAATAGTGACAGACAAAATAAAGATGGTAAACCAACCCCCTCCCCCCAAAAAAACCAAAGGAACAGCTTGAGCCCTGTATGCTTGTTCATAAAGAGGGGAAAGTGCAAGAAAGCACAAATTTCAATTGCTTTTTACATTGTTGCCTAGTTAGTATATCTGCTTTGAAAGACATTTTCTTACAGTAAATTTTGTTTTTAAAATGCAGGTTAAAAAATGATATCTGAAAAAAAAGGAAGAAGAAGCAGAAAGTAACATAGCAGCTTTTACTTTTTGTAAGTGAAGATGAGCAAAGGAAGAGTCCAGGGGAATTGAGTTAAACAGACAAGTACTGTGAAAAAGAGTTGCAAGATCTTAGTGGGATACTTTGCCTACTAGAGGACAGGCATGATGGTGTCCACTCCACCTTTCTACAATGGCTAGGAACCAAGAACAAAAGCAGCAACAGTCTTTAAGCTTTTGGAGGTCAAACTAGAATCAGGCTGTACAATCTTTGGATTTTTCAAAACAAAAATGAAAGTTATGAGGTGGGAAAACCTGTTTTCATATATTTCTTCCTATTCCCTGCCTTTTTCTTTTCTCCCAAATCCTAATTGTTTTTTACTTTTCATCTTTGCTTTTCCTTATCAATTCTTATTCCCAAACCCTGAAACATAGCCAAAGTGCTTTGTCTGACCTGTGGTTTTCCTCTCCATGTTTTGTCTTTCATCATTTTTAAATTTATTGCATAGAAATTGTAGTGGCGGAGGAGGGATTTTAGAGTATCTTTTTCTTAAGCAACCGACCTTATCCTTTGAGATTGTAGGATTGGTTTGGTGGATGGGCCACCATTGGACAGAGGCTAGGGAAATGAAGGAACCCTTTCTACATGTAGACAACTTTCATTCTTGCACCTTGAAACTCTGTTAAAAGTGTAGGACTCTCCTCTTTTTTGTTTTATCCTTTACAAAAATTGTTCATCATCTTATGATTGTTCGAAGCAAAACAAATTGCAAACTCCTTTTTGTAAAATTTTTTTACTTAATGTTAAAAGAGTGCTGGTGGGTGGTAGTTGATGCTTGCTTCTTTCTTGAGCTTTCTTAATGCTGTTGGCTCTTTTTCTTTTGCCTCCCTACTTAAAATATTATCAAATGATTTGTGTTGGTACTTGAGTTCTAGACTCTACAAGGATGATGGTAGGTGAAAATTCCTAAAGAATATGAGCATGCCTTTCCCTCACACCCTATTGTGGCAGAATCCAAATAGTGGTTTCCATTGGGCATGGCTTCTCAATCTCAAACTTTGAAATTGACTCTGATAGAATATTCCCAAAAATAAACTCATTAGTGTGAAAGTGATTGGGTGAATTGTCAATTTATCAAGGCTAATGAGTGGAGCTTATGGACCTCAACATGCAAAATCAGAAAGATTTAGCTAACAATATATACCCAATTTGTTCATTGATTTGGACAATCAATCAAGGGTATGATTAACATTGTTGTTAGATTATGACTGAATGAATTAATAGAAAAGCACACGTGGGGTTGTGAGGGCAAGAGGGGAGGTGGGGTGGGGGGAGATGTAACACAATTGTATAAGGCCATTTGTATTTAGAAAAGATGGGCAAAAGTTTGGAAAGGGAAAAAGAGTTTCTTCATATAGATTTTTTTTTTTGAATTTAATAAAAAAAAAGGAAAAAGAAAGGGCATGGGTGTTTGCACAACCTTCAAAAATTGACTTATAGCAACTTTCAAGAAAGGCTATGAAAGGAAAGTAAAGGGGAAGAAGAAATGAAATTATTACATTGTGCCTACACCAAATGGGGGGAAAAGCCATTAGATATGGCTTTTTATTTTTCCTTTAGAATGGTCAGCATTTCATTTTACTTGGTCCATAAATTAGAAACCCACCACCCCCCACTTTGCAACTTGAAAAAGCAAAATTAATTTTTAATCTAAGTTCCAAAATTGAACCTAGAGGATATACCATACTTTGTTTCAAAGGGTTGTCTTACTTTTTCTTCTCTTTTTATCTAATTTTATTGGCTAAGTTACATAATAAGACACCCTTGATTTCATTTTTTTTGTTCACTCATTCTAATGTTGATATTCAAGTTTGAATTTTGTAAACATATAAACAAAATGGCATAATGCTTTAAAAAATTTTAAATTTATTAAGAAAATTTAAATAAATTATTATTTTTTTATTACATTCAATAAAATTTTTATATTTTTATTTTAAATTAAATAAGTTTGTATTAACGGTTAATCGAAACGTCACTTATTATTTTATATTTATGTAGTGTTGATGTAATATTAATATAAAACGTGAAAATATCATGTGATCATCTTATCACAATAAATCAACATGTCTTGTCATTATTTAATAAAATATATTAATATATTATTTTATAGTACGCGATACTGACGTAATGTTAAAGTGATTAAACATTAATGTTGGAAATCAAGAATTTCAAGCCTGCTTCAATGGTACATAGAGTGTAAGATATTATTTAATCCCTCCACCTTTTATTTTTGTTTTTTAAAACAATCTTGAATCAAATGGAAAAATTAGCTATAAACCCTATTTCTTCTATTTCTAAAAAATAAATTTAAGACCTTTATCATGTTCTACATGAGACATTTTTACCTCTCCTTTGTAACAGGGTCACTTCAATTATAATCAAATTTAATTGTAAAAAGAGAAAATTAAGAAACAATGGTAAATATAAATAAATATAATGATTATGTCGATAGAATTTTATTGGGTTATCGTCATCTATTAAGATCACACCTTTGACCCTAACTAAAGAAATAATTAAATATACTAAAAATTAAAATAAATATAAAATTAAAAATAGAAGAGAAAAGGAAACAAGACATGCCCAAAGCATCAAATAATTGGTGTTGACCTGTTTCCCTAGATCTATAGCCAAAAAAAGGAAAGAAAAAAAATCCAGCTAGTGAATCTTAATCTCAATTATGAAAAAATAGCTATCAGATCATGGTCTAATCAAGGCATGAATATCCCTTCACCAACCATATTAAAAGCTTAATCAGACAAATTACCACAAAAACAGGCTTTCTTCACAAATTGATTGAAGACCAACCAAAATTCTCATCATCTTCATTTCAGCAACATTCTAACAAAAATGATGAAATAATGTGTGGAAAAAAGAAAAAAAAAAAGCTAATAAAGTGAATTGGGTAAGTCATCCTACTTTCACATAGATGAACCCTAGACATAGGAGGAATCAATCCCAACTTTTTTTTTTTCCAGCTTATTTTCACCCAAAATTCACCTTTGCTTTAAAGCCCTTTTGAGAAGCCCCTTTTTTTGACAAAATTGAATGGTTGTAAACATGTTTAGCATGCCTGTTTTTAGCCCTTAATTCTCACTATTCTCTTCTACCTTTTGATTAATGTAGGGAATGATGGTTGGAATGCATTTGCTAAAAAAAGAAAAGGTGAAAAAGACCCAAATTTGTTTTATTATTATTACATGTTATGCTTACATCAAGATGCCAAAAGGAGACCACAGGATATAATTATTGTAATAATCATGTGGAAAAAAAATATCCCTAATTTGGACCTCTTTTTGTTATTATAGTAAATACTTCCTAACTAAGGCATAAAGGAAAGAAAAATGATGATGAGGAACAAAATTTAAATAGGTTGGATAATAAAGCAAGCCAAACCTAGAGAAAATTAAAGCAGTATGAACCCTAAACCATTCCCAAGTCAAGTTCTTATTAATAATTCTAATTGTATATACCATTACCCAAACTGACAATTAAACAAAATCAGAAAAAATGAAATTAATTTACGCCAAAAATTGATTAAAATTATTATCGATCATGCCACGAATTGATTATATGTTTATCGATCATTTTTTCTACCTACAATTTTTATCAAACCAAATAACATGTCATTTAAAAAAAAATACTAGCTCCTTATATAAACAAAGGATAAGAATATGTTCCTTTTTGTTCTTGTTAGGTCATATGTCTTACAAACTTTCCTTTTCTTTGAAATATACAATGCATTATTAAGGTCTTATACCATCCTTTGTCTTTGTAGTTTAATTCATTCATATCTCTCCTTTATCTCCTCTTGCATGATACATATATTATCTTGTTTTTTGTGTATTCTGTAGAAACCTAACTTTATTATTATTATTGTGATTGGAATCTGCTTTTTCTTATCACAATAATTAAAGGGTTCATATCCTTTAAGATAGGGTTATCGGCCAACTTAATTTCCTATTCACACGTTGCCCTTTACTTTATAAGAAATAGACTAGGATTGTGCTTAGGGTGTCTAAATAAGACAATATGATATTAATATTCTGATGATGACCATGATGGCTTATTCTTCTTGCAGATAAAGACTAGTGGTTACTGATAAACATCAAGAAATTAATTAAAATAAAATAAACTCAATGATTTATTATTATATTATTATTTATATGATTATAAAATATGGAAAGTGTGTGACTAGCTAGTTTAATGGGATGTGAACTGAAAAAGATGACATGAAAAAAAGGGGAATCATGTGAACATTTTTCCTTTTCAGTTTGTATATATTATATAGTCTGTGAAAGATAATTTAAGGTAATGTAATTTGGTGAAAGAATAGACATATCATTTTCTTTCACTTTCAGAAGAAAGATATGAAATATTTATTTGTTTTAATGGCTTTGAATTGAGCTTTTGATGTGATCAAATGGGCAGATTACTAGAATTATTTGTGAAAATGCCTTTCAAAAAAAAAAATTAATTGTTTGTTTTCTAGCAAAAGGGAGATGGCAGTTTGTTCAATCATAGTTGAAGCAAGCTATTAAGAGTAACATATTTGTGAGGTTGGGGTTTGTTAATTATTGAATTCTAAAGAGAAATAGCCTCTAATAATCTTTTTAGGATATGATTGGGAAGCAATAATTGTGTTTTTGAACAAATTTAACTAAAAGTTAACATTGTCATTATACTCTTTTTGAAGGGAATTTGTCACTTAATAACATTTGCTAAATTAAGAAAAATCTGTATTTATTAATTTTTTCTAAAGACTTTTTTGTTTATTTTTAATTAAAATCTTTTTTATCTAAATATTTGATTTAATGGTAAGTATATTATCTCGAATCTTATATGAGATGAATCTTGAATTTATAAATAAAAAATATTTTTCACCTAATAGACATGTTTTTTAAATTAAAAGTACGAATTTATGACACAAGTACTTCTTACTCAAAAACTCATTTGAAATCTTTCTTTTTCAAATAAATAAATAAATAAATAAAAGCTCTCACAACCTTAATTAGAAGACTTTCATGAGTTAATTTGAGTTGGCAGATGGTAATTATTCACACAAAAACAGCTAAAAATTAATCATACTAAATTTCTTTTTCCCAAAGTTTTTCATCAAACTAAACCAAGAAAAATTAGTCTTATAGCTTTTTTCAGAGGTAGGTGTTATGTTCACATTGTTCTTTCATGAATTCATGAAAGAAAAATGCAAGATGCAATGAGAAAATCAACTGTCAGAACTGCAGATGACAGCTCTTTTGGGAAGGAACCCATTGTTCACCATCATTTTGTTTGTGAAGTTAGGCAAATTGACAGCTGAAATTTGCTGTGCATGTTAACCTAACATTAACAAGAAAAAGCTAACCCTATTGAATCAAATGCCAAGTTCTTTTTTATTTTTTTTAAATTTTGAAAAGAAATTCAAATTTATTCTTTTAAGTAGAAAAATATACACATTTATGATCGAGTTAAATATTTGAAGATTTTTTTATTTAATTTTTATGAGTCATTAATCCAACTCGAATGGTAAGATTAAGATCAACCCTTCGACTGGTCTTTTCTTTATTTTTATTTTTATTTTTATTTTTTGACATTTTTGCTAGGAACAAGGGCCATTGGTAGAAAGTATTTGGCCACAAGCTGCTGTAGGTTTGATTGAACTCCTAACTGAAGTTAATGCTGAACAAACTCCTTGATTGGCTGACTTGAATTATGCAGTCATATGCTTCCATTGACCCACCCTAAAATTAACCACAGAAGCCTAAGCAAAGCTATTATGAATATTGAGGGTCATGAAATGTTTTGGCTGTAAGCTTGATTTGGCCACAAATTGTCCAATACTTGACTGACCTGACTAGCCTTTGTTTCCTGCACCGAAAATGGAAGGGAAAGATTGCTCACTGTTTTATGTTGAAGATACAAAAAGTCGGTCGGTCGGTTGAAAATGTGTAGTCATTTCTGTACTCAACATCAACAACAGGATTTAACCATTCATGGCTAAGACAAAATTTAGACTGTATTGTACAGGCAGTAAGTGGACAAATTAAGTTTCAAACATGAAGTACCAACCCTCCCATAAATGTCATAATTCTACTCTTATGGATTGGCATTGCAAGAAGAACAAAAAGGTCATCCAAATTGGGAAGCTAGACTGGCTCCTGAATCAATGGACCTAACAAATGGGTTGTAAGGAGAGTTAGGTTTGAGGTTTATGAACAACAGCTGCCCAACTTTTGTCTTCTCACCTTTGTGGATCATTTGCATTAGAAATTTAATGATATTGATTACAGATCACAATATCACTTATAGAAAAACATACTGTAGCAAGGTCAGGATAACAGATTATTGTAACATGACACTACAGTTTCATAAAAATGGGATTTTGACTTGATCATATTGTCAAGAAAAAATGTCCAAATTCAACTAGAATGCCTTATAGACTGCTAGAAATTTTTTGTTATTTTACCCATTAATTTTCTTTTGAGTGTCAAATCAAGGGTTTTGGAGGAAGGTTTTGAACTTAAAAAAACAGAGAAAAATTATAGGTTACATTACTTTGGGCCAGATTCATCCAAATCTTGACAGAGACATGACTAAATACCCTTCACTCCTTCAGCCTGGTGGCAACTGGGCATTAAATTGTGGTACCTCGCTCTATCAAAATATAACTGGTTTGGTTACATTTGCAGAATTTAGGGTTTATGACACTTCTACAATTGGTCCAGGTTGGTTACATTCTCAAAAGATATAGACACTATGTAAATAAATTAAAAAAATGGAAATGAGACAAGGCTTCATCTTATCAATTTGGCACTAGTCCTTAAAAAGAATAAAAAGAAATTATATAGCATAATAGAAAAGACCATCAAATCAAAATATTTCATAACTCTTCCAACAATCATTTATTAATGTCATGTGAATTCGCTTACAAGCTTGGGGTAAAGAAATCAAATAATAGTCAAGATATGAAAGCAACATTACCATGTAATCATAAAGAAAACACATAACAAGGTTGGGGGAAAAAGAAATGGCCATGAACTCTTGGACTACTAGGTGGATAAAAACCTGAACCTTCTCATTCAAAATGGAGTATTTAACACTTGAAATTAAGAAGATTGGAGTTGATAACAACCTAGATAGATATTTCAGCCACTTTGCCGCCATTCAAGTCTATATATTTGCCGGCTCAAAATTCGGGAAATTCAAGCTCAAGGGTTCTTGTAACTCTGGGTTGATGGGGAACAAATTACATTGTGCATATTGTGCCATCAATTGGTCCACAAGCACAAGGGCTACCATAGCTTCCACCATAGGTACCGCTGCATCACCCAAATCAAATACAGAGGTAATCCAAACTATTGGTGAGATATTGTTTGGAAGTGAAGAACAACAAGATATGCAAAAAATGGGTGAAGATCAAATACGCTTAATACAATTTCACAATCAATGTAAGAAATTCATCATAGTTCTCAAGGAATGTAGCCATCGTTGAAAAATGCAGTTGCAAAAGGCTTGCAAATAGGGGATTACAGAAAAAAAAAAAAGACATAATAAAACAAATCTTGGAGAGATGAGAAAGAAGCAAGGGAAACCTATACCTCGGGGGACAACGCAAGGATCATGACGACCACGGGCAATTAGTTCTATCTCTTTCTTTTCTCGAGTCACTGTGTTCTGCTTCTTCTGCAGAAAATTTCATAAAAAGACACCAATTTTAACTGAACTAAGAAGCCAAAACTGTTTGAAATACATGATGTAAAACAAAATTAGAGTTACAGTTAAATTCCATTTTAATACAACAAGTGTAATTAGTTAACCTAGGTGGCAGAGGCTTTATGACGCTGAGCAGCAAAAGAATAGCAATGCTCATAACTGCCAACTATATCAGAGCATTCAGCCAACTTATGTTTCATCCATAGTCAAGGTAACTCTAGGCTATATACATAGGCAGGCAAAATTAAAGGTCTGCTAGTTCACGAAATTAACAGCCGACTCAGAAGATGAACTCCATGCACTTTGAGTTACTTAGAGCAACAGAAACTTTAGGATTATTTTATGAAAACCTAGGAGGGTTGCAAAGTTCATAGCTTGTAGCTTTATTAATCCCAACAGAACCTAGAAAATAAAATATTATATGACATGAAGATATATAACACAAACTATAATAGCCACACAGCATAGGAAACAAACAAGCAAGCAAAAAGAGATCAAACTTACACCAATGGTAGCTGTTGGCTTGAAAGCTACTCTCATATTTATAATTTCCCCATTGGATATTCCACCCTGTAAGTCAAAATTACAATCTCATAATACTCATGAATTTAGCCCAACAATAAAGGAATTGGAGAATGCAAATAAACCAGCAATTATTTGTTGCATTGGTAATGGGAAGCCCAAAAGAGTGATGCTAGGGCGAGACAGATGGAGAATAACAGATAAACCAAATACCTGTATCCCACCAGAGCGGTTGGTTCTTGTCCTTATATTTCCATGTTCATCGGTAAAGAACTCATCATTATGTTCGCTACCAGTCAGAAAAGTACCTGCAACAGTTTTTATTGACAGCATTTAGAACAAATTTACAATGCAACAAAGCAGAAAAATAATCATGCAGCAAATAGCCTTCAAGTATGTATTCACCCATTGGCCAACTCAATTCAAAAAAATTTTAGGCAAATTCAACAATAGTACCATAAAAGTATAAAAATCTCTTAACCTGCAAATCCACTGCCAAACTCAAACCCTTTGGTTGCAGGCAACGACATTACAGCCTTAGCAAGCTCTGCTTCAAGTTTATCAAAAACAGGTGAACCAAGCCCCTGACATACAAATACAGATTTTCAGTTCTGGAGAAAACTTCCAGGAGACTTTGGATGCTACAAATTAAAGCATATCCATCATTTTAACGACAAGAGCAACCTAAAATTTTAAAATTAACACAGGCCCATGCACTTGAAGCATGTGAGGATGAGGAGAGAGAGAGAGAGAGAGAGTACATACACGTGGGGCATTCCTCACTATGCACGTGACAACGCCACCAATAGAATCTCCTCTTGTCCGAACTGCATCTATAGCAGCAATCATTTTCTCAGCATATTCAGGATTTGGGCACCGTACAATATTACTCTCTACCTGGCAACATTTAGTTGAAAATAGTTAGATAACGGCTACAATAAATTGGCCAGCAATAAAGGGGAGCCAATAATCTAGATGAAGTAGAAGGGTGAAAGTAGACCGAAATGTATAATATCTTGGAATAAATGCCTTTCAGAAATTATGACATCAAATCTAGGGAAATCAAAGAAAAACTCATGTAGCCAACCACAATTAGTTTGAAATCAAGACTTAATAATTGAGATGAGTCCAAAACCTGATCAAGAGTTAGAGTGTCATGGTCAACTGAACCATCTGGGAGCACAACCTGGTGAACTTGTGAGACATAGGCAAGAACCTGAAGAAAAAAAGAACATTAAGAGAAACCAAAAAATAAAAAGGCAAATATTTCAGTAACAGAAGTGTAGTCTGCACTCCGAAGCATTGAATCCTGAAAACATAGTTAAAGCTATGTTTTAGGGATCTAAACATCCTTTGGACACAGGAGACAGATGTTTACAACATGGTCAGGGTCACAGTTATCATTTCTTTTTTCCTTTTCAACTTGGTAGTAAAATCACAAATTAATCATTTTATAAGCGCAAACAAATTAAACAAATACTCCACACAACTACTGCACCAAGTACAATCATTATCGTAACTTCAGAGAATAGATGCAGTGAATTACGATCATATATAACAAGAAAGGATAAAAAGATCAATCCCACCAGCTTGAACCATACCTCAGTTCCTGAAAACTGCTGGAGAATTTTCTTAGCAATAGCCCCAGGGGCAACTCTCCCAATGGTTTCTCTGGCTGAAGATCTACCACCACCCTTCAATTACAAGTTGAAATCAGATACTTGGGTCCAAACAAATCTGCATCTCTTAAAATGATGGCAGAATCCACAATATTGGGATGTTACTAAAAGGCATTACCTTCACTGCCCTGACACCATATTTCATGTCATAAGTGGCATCAGCATGAGAGGGCCTATAAGCTATTGACATTTCGGTGTAATCCTGAAAGTAGAAAGACATCACTAATGAATCTGTCTAGACCCCATAAGAACAAATAACAAAGTCAAAATTGAGCAAATGTTCCTCATACGTAAGCTTTCCTTTAAATTTTTCTCACATGTTAAAGTCATGATCCTAAACTGAAACGATTCATTAGATTGTGCTCCAGACTAGTACATATTTGCACATTGTCTAACTGCTGACTGCTGTTTATTAGTTGCATCATTTGATTAATTAATGAGGTTTCATTCACTGTCCAGAAACAGTATCACCTCTAGAATAGCAAAATGGGCCTTGAGAGGTGTGAAATAGATTTATTTCATATGATAATTCAAAATAGACTGCAAGCATTTTAAATGCTATGCCAGAATTAAAAAGACCAACTAAAGAATTGTTCAAACTCATTTAAGTTTCCCATTTAGACCCAAAAACATATAATAAGTGAATACTCACATGTCCTCTCTGATCGGTATTTGGTACAAATACATGGATTGGTGTTCCAGTAGTCACTCCTGCATTTTGTCATGAAATATCTCTTTAAACACAAAAAGATAATAAAGCTGCGATATGAAACAGCAACAATGATGGCTAACAATAACACTAGAAATTCAGAAGACCAAAAAAAAACCTTCAGAAACTCCAGAATATATGCGACATGTGTCAGTCTCTTTCCTAGGGGTAGTAATTCGGCTCTGACCTGGCCTCCTGCAAACAACTCTTGACTGTTAATACGCAAGGGCGAAGACATTTGCATCAAAATGGTTGAGAATTATATTGTATTTTATTAAAAGAAAGTTAGACTACTGCATTCTATCAATAATAGGCAAACTCTATTTGCAAGCACTACCACAAGATCAACATGAATCGTACACTGCTACCATGAGGATACATAAACTTTCATATATGTGCATGCCATAAATAAAAGCAATGATGCTAAGTTCTCATAATCAAGTACCTTCGGTCAAGATCAAACTGCAAGTCAGCTTCTGACAGAGGAATCCTAGGAGGGCATCCATCAACTATACAACCAACACCACCTCCATGTGATTCTCCAAATGTTGTAACTCGGAAATAATTTCCAAATGTGCTCCCTGCTGCCTGTATCTCTGTTATGCAGCACACTTTGTCAGAATTCAAAAGCTCAACTTTAATTTAGGAAAAAAATTTTCTCATAATATTACAGGAGCCATAAGGACACAATAACAATGTTCAAAGCATAATAAACATAAAATTTAAGCTTCTACATCATCCTAATAAAACCGCATGCCAGAAGTAGTTGTTTTCAGTGGCAGAATTCCTGGTTACTCCAATGCTTCACATAAAATTGATGCAGGCACAGACAAATTCCATAAGTTATAAAACTAATATCGTTACACAGCTTCAGAGAAAATCTCATGCTTAAGACCACACAAAAAGAGCAATCCAATGTAATTTACAAACACCCCCAGATTTCTGGACCTAATGGCAACATGATATCATCAATCTCAATGATGAAAACGCTCAAATCAAATCAATTCACTAGTATGTAAAACATATAGATATCTACATGTATCTCAGCCTATTGTGCTTATTGATCCTAAAAATCACATTGATCACAACATTTCACTCCCAGGTAATAACACACATGCATCACAACTACAGCAACAACAAGCATCCGAACCTAACATCGAACTCTCAACGCTATTTCCAATTCACATATATTCCAATAAACGACTTAACTCCAAAGCAACAACTAGCAAACCCAATACCCAAAAAGAGAAACAAAGTTAAAAAATAGGCAAAAAAAAAGAAAGCCAAGTCAAAAGCAACATATTTATCAACAAAATCCCAATTGAAATGAAAGCTAAAAGAACCAAAACTTACGAAGCTTCTTGTGGGTTCTCGGTTTGACTGAGATATGAAGAGAGGAAAAGGAGAGTCTTTGGAGATCAGAAGAAAGAGAAGGATTGGGTTTAGTAGCTCCAAGGAAAGGCTTGGGAGTAATAGAAGAAGCCATGAGAAAGGAATAGCAAGATGAAGAAGAGATTTTGAGGTAATAAGAATATGAGATTTGGTAGAAGGTTTTAGAGAAGGGAGGGAAGGTGTGGGTTGGTGAGTTTGGTTGTTGGATTTTGTGATTCTCATGTCTGTGTTTTTTTTTTTTTTTAAATTTATTCAGGCATGCTCACCTACCCTTGCAGTTATTTATCTTTAATATTTTTTTAAAATTTAATAAAAAAAACACAGCCAATTAAACATATTTTTCATAAAATCATTTACATTTTAATTTTTACATATGGTAAATGAATAGCAAAATCTATCAATTTTACTTAATTATATTCTATTGTTATTTTCATTATTTTTTTAATTATTACTATTTAATTATAATAAATTATTTTTTTACCTTAATTGTGATAAAATATTAAAATAATTTCAGCTCAAATATATTATTTCTATATAAAAAAGATTTTTATTTTAATATTTAATGAAAGGGTAGGTAACGCACATTCACTCAAACTCGCAAAGAATAACGGGTAAAAACTTAATGAATAATATGTATTATTGGCCTATATCTAGTTAGGGATGCCAAATCGGCATTTATTTGTTGTGTAAGTGTATTTTTAAAATAAAAAATTACATTTTTTAACTAAAAAAATAATATTTTTCATATAAAAAGTTATATTTTTTTATAAAAAATCTTATAAATTAAAAGGTCATGTCATATTATTTAACATTATATAACTATAAGATTACAAGTGATGTTTCATGTAAAAAATTATACCTTTTGGTAATATTGTATTGAAAAAATATCTATAAATTCAAAGATTATGAGATAACTTTTCATATTATTATTTAAAAGTTTTATCTTATAATACAAATGGTATAAAATGATTACCTTTATTTAAAAGTTGATTACATTATATTTTAAGGTTATTTGTATAAATTTTTTTTTTGTATATTAAAATAACTGGGTAAGTCTAAATACTGATGGAACATACAAGAAGTCAATACAAAAAGTCATTAGGTGAATCTAGTTTAATAAATGAGCTTTTCGGTAAAAAAAAATAACTTTTATAAAAAAACATATTTCAAAAATTAATTTTATCACGATTAAACTTTATTTACACTAACAAATTACTCATATATTACTTTAAATAATATATTATTGCTTAAGATCTAGTCGTAGATGCCAAATTTAGCACTTCATCCATCATCAATCAGATCTAATTGTAAAGCGTTAGATCAATGCATCTTATGATCAAATCTGATCGTGGAGGCATTGGTGTGGCTGTCTTTTGATGGTAGAGGAAATTTAAAAAAGAATGAAAGAAGCATATGAGTAGAGAGATAAAGAAAATATAAAAAATAATAAATTTTGTGCTATAAAGTATAGTAATTTTTTAAATTGATTAAAAGTATTTTATTTAAAATTTTTTTAATCTACTTCCTCAAAGTCAAAGCAATTATTTAAAAAAAAAAGTCATTCTATGAACTAAACAAGAGTTTAAAAAAAAATTAAGAATAAAAATATCTGTTTCATTCCCTCAATCAAACATACAATCAAAAAATTAATAAAAAATTAAATTAAAGAAATAATTTTTTTTAAAAAATATAAATTTACCACATAAAAATGAATTTTTATATGAAGCAATGACTTCTTAGAGATGAATAATTAAAATCTTCTAAAAAAAATAGTAGCCGGAATAATATAAATTTTTTATATCTTCCCCTTTTTGCACACTTTTTCTCAAGGCAGGTAACTCTAAAATGAGACAATGGGGGAGAGAAAGAAATCAGCTACAAACAGGAGTAAGATAAACACTTAGAACCCAACAATCTAAAACAGAACCAAGACAAGGGATTTGATGGATAGAAAACATATCCAAATTCGTATAAATTTCTCTCGTATAACAGAGAGAAAGCTGTACCTCTAGCCCTTACATCCCTTCTAGCTCTATGATTGAGATTAGCTACAAAGTTGAGAAAACAACATTGTTTGTACTAATAACTTGTGTTGATATGAAAGAAATAGATCATATGGTAAATCAAGCTACACTGTATTGCTGTAGTTCTATGTATACTCCTGTAATAATATTCAAAACCTGAGGAACACATTGTTATCAAAGAATGTTTGCTATTGGATTCCATTTGACACTAACTGCTATTGAAATTCCATCACAGCATTAGCTGGAGCGCGCGTTTTCAGTATCATTTCCTCGTACTCCTTTTCAGGATCCGATAGGGCTACAATCGCCCCTCCTGCACCTATAGATGCTTCGTTTCCATGTATTACAACTGTTCTTATCACGATATTGAGATCGAATGTCTGATTGTAAGAAAAAAATCCAATGGAACCTGAGTATATGCCTCGCGAACAGCTCTCGATAGAATCTAAAAGTTCCATCGATCTTAACTTTGGAGCCCCTGTCATTGAGCCACCTGGAAATGCTGCCTTGACACAAGCAACAGCACTAACATTTGACTGTTTTTTCCCCCGTATTGTACTCACCATAGTATGAACAGTTGCATAAGACTCCACTTCCATGAGATGAGGCACATGAACGGTGCCAGGTTCACAGACACGACCAAGGTCATTCCTTAAAAGATCGACAATCATTAAATTTTCAGCCTGATCCTTTTCACTGTAAAGAGAGAGAGAGAGAGCGTTAATTTCACATGAGGATACAGCAAGACATCAACAAACATTATATAGATCTCTGCATCATATTTCAATTTTAGTTTTAACAGATCTGATATCCATTCAAAACATAGCATATACCACCAGAATCAGATAATTTATTATTAATCATATGTCAAACCAAATGGCATCCATGGTGAGACCCATAAGTACTAATAAACTGCTCCCACTTCCATAATTAGAGCAGCCAAAAGACCAAATGAAGAAAAGCCAGTAATTCAGGGCAATTCAAAATTTTTCTTCTCCCTTTAAAATTTCCACCATATAACTTCAAACTCCAGGGTTACTGTCCAATGCTACGCATTTCCTTCAAACAGATACGCATCAAAGAAAATTGAACATTAAATAAGGTCCAGTCTTGCTACAAACTGCCCATCACCTAAGAAACATGGGCAATGAAAGTGCCAATGCAGGATGTGAGTTTTCTTGGAATGTTTTCACTGTATTCACCCTGCCTCTATTACATTCCAGACTATACTATTTCTACATGAACAATACAAAAACAGTATAAGGAGGATAAGCAAGAGCAGTGTGTGATCAAACAGGTCTTCATACAATTTTTGACTAAACAAATTTCAGATACTTGGCTACAGGTTTCATGCCATCAGAGAGGACATCAGTATTCTAAATAAATGAATACCAAGACTGCTTTTCTTCTACCGTAGAAACAATTGAACACATATACCCTCTTCTTGGTATGGAATTCCTTTATCACTTGACTAAACAAATACTTAATAAAACCATAAATTTTCAAACCCAAAAATATTAGAACAAAATGGGAAAAAATGATAATGATGACTTTAATGTTGCTAGAACTAGAATAGATTGAATCACCTGAACTGCAATTGTAACTTGAGCTGTTCATCTTCCTCTAGTGTCACACCACGAGCAATGGTACCCTTAATTGGCTTTGCTTCTAGTACACCATTTCTATCCAGTCGCAGAAACCTCTCAGGAGAAGAAGAGCATATAGATAAATTTTGCTTTGAAAAATTTAGCCATGCAGCGTAGGGTGCTGGATTTTTCTCTCTAAGATGAAGATAAAGTCTCAAAGGATCTACTTGCCCAATGGTTTTTCTAATACAAGTCGTGAGGCAGAGCTCATAGCTTTCTCCATCTTTAATGTACTTCAGACATTTCTCAACATCTCTTACATATTGCTCTCTGGATTTCTCAGAATGAAAGTGTTGTTTATGTTGAGAGCTTGCCACAGCTTGTACATTCTGCTCATCTAACTTTCTTGTGACAGAAGCTTTCAAGCTGACAAGCTTCTTTTCAGTATCATCTAACCATGGGGTTGTAGTTGTATTTCCTTCATGTAAGGACAATATGTAAACATCATCAGAATGATGATCAATAACTACAAGGTTATCGGCAAAGAAAAAGCAAGCATCTGGAGTTGTGGATTTGTGATAGTTAGATGCCGCACCACATTCTACTTTGAGATTGTACCTACATGTCAAAATAAAAGTTCACTTAGGGAGAGAAAGTGAATTATGTAAACTGATGAAAATTCAGATTACAGCATAAAAAAGGCAAACTTTCAGATATGCTCAAGGGACTAACGAGCCTAGACACCCCAGTCAGGTGTGTCGAAATATGGAAGCAGACACACAACAAGTAGGGTAAGCCCAAAGGCACAGCTGGAGGTGAAATATGATTGCATCTGTCAAACTCAAGGAACACAGTTCTTACTTTCATTTGTTTTTTGGGGTGGGGGTGGTAACAATTGAAGAAATAAATGTTCGTACAAACTACATACCCAATGTAACCAATAAATCCACCATAGAATTCAAATGGCAGTCCTTCGTAATCGTTTTCCTCATGACAGAGTGACAGAAGCTCCTGTTACATGAATCTAGCAATGAGAGGTACCCTTCAACTGAACTCTTTAATCAAATAGATAGAATGAAAAACAAACAGAATTTCCAACATGATCAGAAGATAATAAGCAAGATAGCACTATCATAAGCGTGGGCCAGAACAGTCGTTATTTTTCATAAACAAGTCAATGTGGAGAGATATGGCATACAATAACAAAACCTAAAGCTAACACAAATTCCATTTGATGACCAAAATTCAATAAATCATTTAAAGATTTTATTTATTGGCCAATCAAAGTT
This sequence comes from Theobroma umbraticum, assembly GCF_002168275.2. Taxonomy (NCBI): domain Eukaryota; kingdom Viridiplantae; phylum Streptophyta; class Magnoliopsida; order Malvales; family Malvaceae; genus Theobroma; species Theobroma umbraticum. Next base: position 2,997,663 of record NW_018397268.1, on the reverse strand, counting down.
TTTTTTTTCAAGAACTATATGCCTGCTTCCTTCCAAGAGATGCTGTCATTTTAGACAACTTGTGCAGATTAAGAGCACTCAAAACACTACTTAAGACACCTCCAATTTTTGCAATTCTTATCTAGAAAGAATTATCCCTAATGTTGATTAGCATCAATAAGTATAAATTAACAAAAGGTTAGATTTGAAATTTATATATATTACTATTTAATACTTTGACCTTTTATACGGACATGATTTTGGGTTTTACAAAATAAAAGCCTAGAAAGTCTTTTCAGGATTCTATTAAAAAAAAAAGTCACTTTGGGATGGAGTATAAACCATGATCTTACATAGTTGAAAGTACCATCCTTATGGGCTTGCTTTTAATCAGCAGCTGTAGAAAACTATTGCCAAGTTTTCATTCATCAGTTGATCTAAATTAAAATCACAGTATTGTATGAGGATATCAGGCAAGCTCCTATGTACGAAAAAGATCAATGCTTGATGCACACCAAACTGATTATATTCAATTGATTTTGGCAATCAATTTACGCAGAGAAGAAGCACCATGTCAACATCCATTAAAGTTTTGAATCGTAATCCTTAAGTCAGACTCTTTTTGAGTTTCTATTGAATTTTTTTTTCCTTAAAAAGAAAATTTCTGGCAAGAGAGAGTTTGTTATAAATACCTGATAAGGATTAGTTTGCTGCATATTAGGGAATCATTTCCAGTCTTTGTACTGGTTAACATAATTCTAAGAGAACCACTCCATTAGTATGAGGTCGGCAAACCTAACTTTGCCTTCAGCAAACGAAAGTAGTTTTGATATTTTTCTGTTTAATAGTTTAATAACTTTTCTCAAATTCAATAAATAATGGAAGGAATGCGCTAAGAACCCTATTCTATTTCCCACTAAGATTGTAAACAACCAGGATAGTCAAATTTCAATTCACATTCTCATAATTTTGGCTGAAGTATGGAAGGAATGTGCAAAGAACCCTGTTCTGTTTACCACTAAGATTGTAAACAACCAGGATAGTGTTTTCAAATTTCAATTCACATTCTCATAATTTTGATTGAAGAGCTATCTGATGTGCTGACCAGGAATGAAAAATAGATCAATCAAAATCCATACATACCTTGTTCAAATATTCAAAAAAACCTTCTTCCAAAAATGTGCTGTTTGTAGAGCCATCAGCATCTTCAATCAATAAATGACCTCCCCGGTTAGAAGCCACTTCACTGCAAAAGAAATATAATTCTCTTTAAGACTTCAACCATCATATGATACTCTAAATGATTTACAAAAATTTATAATCAGTTCTCCATATAGACACTTGATCATTGAGTGATCAATCATGTAAAAAGTTAATAGTAAAAGCATAAAGGAAAAACAACATATTTGGAACCTAAAAAAATTTATGAAGACAAAAAGAAATTTTGACCATATCAGATCAAGATGACAGAAATAGATCCTATCCAACCTGTCTTCAGACAATCTGAAAGTTAATTGCTTCCATAGGGATCCACCTTTACCCCCCATGAATGAAAAGCGTGCTCTTCCCTGTAAGTGATGCAGAAAAATTAAGATTGCAGAAAGAGGATATCAATATTAAACGAGTGTAAGGGGGCTGTACCAAGGACACTATAAAAAGACCATGAACAAATAAATTATGAAGCCTGTCAGTCAAAATGCTTATTTTACACTAAAATAGTACACCAATATTAAATAAAAAATTTTCTAGCCAATATTAAAACATAGACTATTTTCTTCAGGCTTCTTGCTTCTAAACAGACTACTAAAGCCTTTTGTTTCTGCAAATTGAATAATTGAAATATAGATCCAACAAACCAATAATGCATTCTTACTAAATTTTTTAACAAAAAAATCCAGGACTGTCTTATTTGAAGAATTATGCAATAGAAGAATTTCATACATTCTTTTATTTTCACCAAAAGTTAAATTCCAGTTGAGAATAATAAACCTAGTCAAAACTGTAATTCAATCTAGATGTCAACAATAAATCATAAATGTTATTTTGAATGTTGATTAGAATATATACAATGAAACTCAGTGTTGATTTGAGGATATGTGATACTAATGAGTACCACAACTTGCTCATACATACATATATAACATTGGATTACAACTCTATGTCACATAAATTCACTAGAAACAGAATTCCAGATAAATTACAGTAACTAACAGAAAGGTACTAAATTAATAAATGATTAAAAGTTGCAACTTTCCACTTGCAACAGATTTCGCTAAGAGATAAACTTACCTTCTCTGTTGATGAACTGTCCAACCAAAAAGTGTTTTCAGCCTTATTTTTCCCATAAAGTTCAGAAAACATGTTTCTTGCTCCACCAACTTCACTTGCCAAGTGATCAAATTTCCTCCATTTCAACCTTAGAAAATTAGCACCCATGCTCGGGGGCAAAACATTTACCATATGAAGAAAGCCAAAATTTTTCTTGTCTGCATCTTGCATCAATTGCCCACCGCTACAAGCTTCTCCACAAAACCGAACATCTGCTTTTTTAGCTGACTGCCCACCTGTATGAACTGCTCTGAACAGTCGACTGGCATGAGGTAGCTGCATGGACACTAAAACAAGTTTACTGCTCAGAGAAGCATATGCATCTCCAAATCCAAAGCAGAAGATAAAGTGGCACCCAAAGCAGATCTTAGTCCAATCACTGTACGCAATTTCACATTGTCTAAACATTAAACAGACCAAACAGTGAGCAGCTGGTGCATATCTTTTCAGATATGTTAAACCACCATTTTCCCCATAAGAAAATCATCTTTAATATTGAACAGAATATTATCCAAGTTATTATTACATAAAGACACGACCAATCTCCGTAGAGTACAAACAGCCAAATAGACTGTCGTGTCTACCAGCATATATGACAACAGCTAGGGAAAGAGAGGGGTGGGGGAGAGGGTGTTAGATAGCAAGTTCACACAAGAATAGCCAAATTACATTTCTGAAAAGGAGTTTCATTTTACCAGTATAATGAATATTTCTGTCACTGCTGAATGACGAACTCATTCGTAACCAATAATCCTTAGTTATTTCTCTAAAGTTCTTGAATATCTGTCGCCCATAAGTTGTTGCAACACTTTCTGGATGAAACTGGAGTTAAATGAAAGTCAAGAGAATGGCAAAAGAAGTAAAGATAGAGAGAAAGTGAAAAGTACAGATTCAAACAAAATAATCTTGGAGCATACCTGCACACCATAATGCGGCCAAGTAGCATGCCTGATGCCCATGACAACCTTTCCACTTTTTGTTCCATTAGAATGGCTGGAAGACCAATAACTTCCATTTTTCAATCGTTCTAGAATAGAGTCAAACTTTTCTTGCTGTCTCTCACTCTCATAAGCATCTGAGATGACATCAAACCTCTGGGTCTCAAGAAAAGAAAGTGTGTCATCAGAAGAGGTCCAAGCTATTGGTATTAGCTCTTTTGGGAGAGTTTTTGCATCTATAACAAGTGAATGATATCGAACAACCTGCAAAAAAGAACAATCAACAGGGCTTAGAAATGACAAAATCACTGTTTGGTTTCATTAGCTAAAAGTCTACAGCCTTCTGAATAAGATTCAACCTTCAGTTTTATAGAAATTAAAAGATGGTAATTTGCAAGAGGTATGAATTTTGCTATCCACCACTAACATTCATACCAGGCAATAACTTACAGAATATAAAATCAGTTACGTATTATCTATCATACCAGGCCTCCATCTTATTCAGAGCTTTCATGCCATTTTCATTGAGAGATAAGATACCATTCTAACTATTACTTCACATGCTGATAATGCCTAATTCATTGTATAGCATCTGACATTGTAATAAATTAGAAAACACAAAGAATTTTGTTATCCACCACTAACATTCATAACAGGCAATAACTTGCAAGAGTATGTTATCGGTTATGTATTAACACTCATACCAGGCCTGCATCTTATTCAGAGCTTTCATGCCATTTTCATTGAGAGATAAGTTACCATTCTAACTACTACTTCGCATACTGTTCATGCCTAATTCATTGTATAGCATCTCACATGGTAATAAATTTAAAAGACGCAATGATTTACCCAAAAAATTAGAAATTCTATATTATATACCACTGCCCCATAGCAATTGTTTAATATGACAAAATTGAACACACTATATTTTTTCATGTGTTTGTTCCATCAAAAGAGATGCCAAAATAACCAATGACAACATGTAGCTCCACAGAAACATACAAAGGAGCTTCCATGTAAATCGGGAGACCCTTTTTTTCCAATTCAACTTTCAAATATAAGAGAAGACTGACCTTGAATCCTGAATTTCTTCCAGATGGAATGTTAGCAAATAGCTTGCAGCCAGTATGCTCAATTTCACTAGACAGAACAAGGAAAAAATAAGTACTAAAGGAAACAAGGAACAAATAAATATATATCAATTTGAAAAGAAAAAAAAAAATTTCCTGGTATTGGGAGGGAAGAATACAAGTGTGTGCATCTTTGTATATACCAATACCAAAATCACAGCTTGAAATGAAAATTATAAAAACTTTTTATGAAGCAAACTTTCTCCAAAATGGACATCCATCATTTCATTCGTATAGACATATTTCCATTTTTATAGTATTAAGATCTATCGATTCAATAAACATCAAGAAAACAAGACAATGTTGGAATAATATTTAATCATACCTCAGGCGTCCATGGATTGGCTCAGATGCATGAATAATTTGAGCACCATGTGCATAACCTAGAGCCTGCCAAGTCAAATTTCATTTGGGTCAAATAAGTACAAACATGCCCTAGTAAAAGAGAGAGACAGAGAGAATATCGCTCAGAACACCAAGAACTTATAGGTAACATGGAACCTTCACAGAAGTTTCTCAACATGAAACATAAAACAGCATGTTGACGAAAACAGCACTTTTAGCCTTCTGAGGAAACATTCAAGGCCATCAAAGAAAATCTCAAATCATAGATTGAATAATGAAACAGAATCATGCATAAAAACAAAAAGGACAGCTCAAATTGAAGATCATCAAGAAATATAACTGAATTGAAATGAAGACATAAGATACACAAATTCAGCATAACTGCATATAATTGAAGAAATTAATAAGTGCATCTAAATGCATGGAAAAGAAATACCTGATGCCCGAGGCAAACACCCAAAATAGGGATATCCCAGCACTGCAGAAGCAGCTGAAGACACACTCCTGTCAATTCAAAGTGGTTCAAAAGTCATGGTCATGAAATAGCTAATCCTCTGAAAATATGAGAACTCCAAATAGATGGCATTCTTCAATGTTATTTTTTGGATTTGGGAGAAAAAATCAATTATGTTCATATAAGAAACAACTATTTGACTCATTTTATTGCTTCATATAGCATATGATTTTGGTGAGAAGTCTCAGATAGAAGCACATCGCAATTTAAACTTCTCAACCTTTTCCAATTATATGGTTAAACTGCAAGACCCCTATCCTCATATTTTGAAGACCCATTTATGTCTTAATAATTTGAAGGCCCTGCTTCTCTATTCCTTCAATCTGCTATGTAAGCCAAAAGGCCTACAAATTAAAATTAACTTCTATTTTTAACAGTCTCACCTATATCTGCTGGGCATGTTGGAGAACCAGGTCCAGGTGATATAACAATATTATCAAACGCACCCTCCTCATACAAGAAGTGGCAAATGTCTTTCCATGTATACTCATCATTGCGCACAACAACAGGGGGCACTGACACAATTGCAGACCATATGAAAATACGTCAGCACAGCTTCCACCTAGTTAACATTTGGTACTTATTCGCTTTTCAAAAAAAAAAAATTTGCTACTTATTCAAGAACAAGAATTTTATCCATAATGCAGAGCAGAAAACAATACAAAAAGTCTTTCAGGTTATAGGTGCAATCATTGACCGCAGTCAAACAGTGGCATAAAAGAATTCAGATGAGGCAGTGAGTTAAATACACCAACAAACATCCAAAAAGCTTTCCAGACCATAATGACCAGATGCACCCATTTGCTTCTGACTATAGACACAAAATTTTGAAATCTCAACATGGAGATTATACGGTACAGCATATGCCCATAAAAATCTTGATCAAAGACTTTTCTGCAAATCTCACTAGGGCTCATAAAGAGAACTCCATAGGTTTCTTGTTGTCAAAACAGCAAGATGTTCACTGCAAAACTAGGTAGTCTAAATTCCTATGTTCTTACGGTGAAAGTTACCACAAATAAAACCAATCTAGTCAAACAGAATTTAAATACAAAATAGTGTGAGAAACTGCCATAATCATATGCACATGCAAAGACATTGACAAGCAAGAAGGAGATCAAGAGAGAAAACTTACAGCCGTTAATGACACTTAACTCCTGGTAAATGTTGTACGTGTAACTATCATAGTTGTCAATCAACAATGTCCTCACAAATTCTAGCTTCTTTCTAGGCTCCTCTTGCCATTTCTTTCCCATGAATGATCCTTCTAAATGGCCAGGAACTAGATGGCTAGATATCACCACCTTTCTAGCATCAGGACATGATGCTTGAACATAATGGTTTTTGACATAACCACCAGCCATTATGAATGATTTAGATGCCACTCGATTCGCCTTTGCATTCCTCAAACCCTCCACATAGGGATATGTGAGTTCAGAAGAAGTGCATATAGTGAAGCTCATTTTTTGCCTCAAAAGGGAAGTTTGGTAACAATGTCCACAAAACCTCCCCTTATCTACACCTTCTGCACATTAAGAAGTTCTTCTAATTAGGTTTCTATAAAACTTGTCTTCTAAAAATATACTTCTTCAAATCACGGTGACGGTTCACACTGTGACAGCACTTTTCCCACCCTCTACAAATCGATAAAGAAATCACTCAGGCACTCATGGCCATGTTGAAAACAGATAAATTTATTTTAGGAGCTAATCATTTTTTACTTTCATGCCAAGCAAGATAAATTCTTCCTATACATGCATTTGAGGTTCATCTATTAAGTAATAACGCTAGCCATTGAAAGTAGCAAACTTGTATGCACTAAGTAGAAGCAATATATTAAAACATAAATGCATATCATACAGAAGAGTGAATTAAAAATATTTTACCATACCCAAAAATTCATAAGATGTATTTTACAGATTTAGAAGATCCAATGTTGGAAGAATCTTATCATACTGATTTCCATACCTTGTAAAATGAGAACAATAGCCTAGTCCTACATACTTAAGAAAACCTTCAACATTTTTGGAAGAAAGTGAGTTAATTGACCATTAATCTAAAAAGAAAACCCGGTTTCTCAAGAGTTTTAAAATTGCACAAACATAGATAATACCCATTCAGTAATAACGCTTCATTCATAGATAAACATGCATGCATACATACACACACACACACACACAAAGAGTAGCATAATTTATACTACTAACTACTAAGGTCCTTCATAGACCTAAAATAATACCCTCTTCAAACATCTGTAAAAGTAAAGGGAACCCTTTTCCAGAAAACAGCAAGAGATCCAAACAAAATATATGCAATAGCAAACCGTGTCCAAAATTTAAGGATTCAAAAAGAAAGAAACGATTTTTCAAAAGAAAAATCCATTCTTTCATGAACTATTAAAGGCAACATCCTAAGGAATAAGCCACTGAAATGTACATAATCAAAACAAAATACAAAAGACCAAGCTGAGAGATCAAAGCTAAAAGTTGGTAAGCAGATCCTACACACAAAGAAAGAAACAAGAAACCCAAAAGACAAGAAGCTCAGAGAAAGCGAAAGAAACCAAAACCTTCAAGACTTTCAGTACATAACTCTGATCAATTTGCAGAAGTGGTGGCTTTGGCGCTCGTGTGGTGAATGCTTAAGGAGAAACGAGAGGCTAGAAAACAGAGGATTTGAAGGTGGTGGAGGGGAAGCCGCCTAACACGGGCAGAAACATTTACATTGGCGAAAAACAAGGTGGGACCCAGAGTTTAGTTTTGGCCAGCGGACCCCACTTGATTTTGAGACAAATTATCCTATTGGACCGTCAAAAATCAAACACTAACCTTTTCGAAGGAAAAATTGAAGGAAAACGTTACCAATTTTCCAACTCCCAAGGAAGGCCGTCATATGAAGAAAACACAAACAAATTAAAAGTAGACAGTGCTGGAAGCTATCCACTTTAGGTAAGGGATTAGCCAACTTATTTGCTTCTGTCACAATCTTAACTCTTGCTTTAACGAACTTCCCCATTCTTGGTGGGTTGGTGGGTCTTCTATTTGTTTCAAAAACGGGTTGGTGATGAAGCCAAATCCTTGCTTTGCTCGTTAGATTACTGCAAACCATTTCATTTGAGGTTGGTGTACTTTTTGATGTTATTATCTGTTTGACTAATTAAGATTTTGGTGTAATTATGTAACCTAAAACAGTTGAGTTATTTTTTCAAGATTCGAGTAAGGGGTACTTAATAAACATTTGCGTTAAGGTCGGTTGAATTTTTATTTTTAAAAAGTTATAATATTTTAAAAAAATTTAAATATATTTTTAATTTTTTGTTATATTAAATCAAGTAATTATATTTTTATTTTAAATTAAATAAATTTTATTTTTTTATTTTAAGTCAATTAAACTCTTATTATTAATTATTAAGTTAGTTAAAATGTTCTATATCATGTGACATATTAATTTATCATAATTAATGATGATATAATATTTTAATATATCATGATAACATAATCATGTTATACTTTTCACCTTCTATATCATATCAATATTATGTAAATATAAATTAATAAATAATATTTTAATTAATAATAATTAATTAATTATTAATTATAAAAATTTATTTTATTAAAAATAAAAATACACGAACTTGATTAACATTTTTTTAAATAGTTTAATTTTTTTTAACATGATGCCTTTAAAAAATAATATAGTTTTCATTTAATAAGCTATTCTTAATTTCTTACAAGTAATATATGAATTATCTAAACTTTTCTATAAATATTACATCAACAAGTGTCTTTAATTTTTTTTATTTACATTTTTTTAATTTGAGCAAGGACATTGCAATTGATATATGCTTACTATTGAATCAAATTTCGAATAATCATATTTGAGTTATTTATGTAACTTTTTTTTTTGTAAAAATACTTTACATTACATGGGGATTAAAGTTCAAATATACCATTCTACTTAGGATAATATTACAAATTTACCACTTATCTTCGAGCAGATATATTGTTGTATTTTTTAATTTGGTCAAAAATAATCAAAAGTTAGGAGTAAAAGGAATATTGTCTTGAATATTGTTACTTTTAATCAAATTTAAAAGTACAATTATAAAAATTACGTTGATGCAAAAATATATAATAAATTTAATTTTTTATTCTAAGTAGAGTGGACCGCATGCAAAATTAGGTTGGGCCCTTTGTTCTTATTATCAGACTTAAAATTAGGCATGGATCAGATCCAACGATTGCCAGCATCCTATAAACCTAAGTCCGAACCTGACTTGGTTCGTCCATCTACATTATTTATTAGGGTAAAATATTTTATTATCTTTAATTTTTAATTATAATTACACATGGTTCATTAAATTACAAAATGAATATTCTGTCATCAATAGTTAAACAGCATTAATATTTAAGTTAAAATATCTAAAATATCTTTTTTTTTATCTTTTTAAATTCATCAATGATAGAATCTGAATTAGATCGATCAAAATTTTCAAGGAGCACCATATCCCAGGACCACTAAGATCAGTACTTCCCAAGGAGCACCACATTGGATGCTTCCACAATCTGGTACTCTAGCAAGAGATTCGGTCAGAGCAGGATTTAGCATAGGTCGAAGAAGAGGTAAGGAGTTGTTTTCATAAGAAAAAAAAATTAAAAATAAAAAAATAGTTTCACATAATGTGGTAATATTTTTTCAATATTATCATGTTATCAAATTAACAAAAATATTAATATTGGATTAACGGTTAGACTTACATGTCTAGTAAAAAATATTTTTTTAGATAAATTTTTTATTTTAAAAATTAATAAATTGATATAAAATTATGATTTAAAATTAAAAAAGTAAGAATATTTTATCTTATTTATTATGTTGAAATTAAAATTAAATAAATTTGTTATTAAAATCAAGTTTGGGCTTAGATTTCTAAAAGAAAGCCCATGCTCGAACCCAAGCCCCAAGCCGCACCAAGATGGACATATTAGTGAAGGCAAATAGCCAGCCTTTGGAAAATTCGAAGAGTCACTTTTTGCAAAATATTAAAATAAAAAAATATTATTTAAAAAAAATTATAAACCATTTTAAAAAATTTAAATAAATTTATATTCTTCACTTATATTCAATCAAGTCATTAAATTTTTATTTTGATCTAATATATCTTTATAAATAATAGATCATTATTACTCAAAACATTATTTATTATTTTATAATATTAATATGATTTGTTAATATATTTTAATAAATAATAATTTAATATATTAATATAATATAATTTTGTAATATTTTTTATTTTTTTTATCGACAATACGTTAGTTTGACGTATTATAAAAATTTTTTACAATACTATAAAATAGAAATAATAAACAAAGTATCCCAATAAATGTGGAGTCATTAAAATATTAGGGAATGGACAAGTGTCACGGGGTCATTACCCTCTCCTTCATAAACGCGCCTATAGAGGTGTGCAGCACATCCGCTTATAAGAAACCAAAGATCTCCCGTTTCTATCTGATGTGAGATAGAAGTACTTTTCTCGTGATACTCTCTCCCACCCGATTCCTGTAACGCCCTTGTTGTCATTGGCCATCATACCTACCCTAAGTCCCCCTAGGCTTAGGCGCTTGACGTAAGTCAGACAAGGTCCGATCCGCTCTGATATCACTTGTCACGGGGTCATTACCTTCTCCCCCATAAACGCGCTTATAGAAGTGTGCAGCACACTCGCTTATAAGGAGCCCAGGACCTCCCGTTTCTGTCCGATGTAGGATAGAGGCACTTTCCTAGTGACACAAGCCACTGGTTCCTGCATTTATTTAAAGGACAAAAGCGACAAAGAAAATCTATTGACAATCAGATATGTTATTTAATGCAATCCTCATTAAACAAAAAAATTCAAACGGCACCCATATACGCAACAACAAATCCATGACTGAGTTCAAAATTTTTCAACCAATTAAGTGTGAGTTTCTTTTCTATGGACTAATTAAGTCTTCATAAACTCTTCAATCAATTTTTTTGCTTTGAATTTTTCAAGTACCAAGTTAAAATTTCTTCCTTTTCTTATTTTTTTCCTAATTAAATTTTAGACTCTGCCTTTGCTTAGTATTAATTAAGTCATTGCAATCTTCTGGTCAAATTGATTCTTCCAGAAGTAAATCGAAAAGGGTTTTGTTTTTTCTTTTTAAATATTTTTCAATTCAAGAAGGATCACATGATTCACAATATTTTCGAATCCATTTCAATTATCTTTGTGAATAAATTAATATTCTTCTCTAAAAATATACAACAAAGATATTCAAGAATTTGTCTTTTTTTTATTTTATATATTTATTATTAAGTTAAATATATGAGTTCCCGCTTCATCGAGAATAAATAAGTTTGACTATATCTAATCATTTTATAACATGATTCAAAACAAAAAAAAAATTATTATAATTCTCAGTTACATAAAGATATATTCACAAATGTGTACACATGTGATTGATTGTGTATTTATGAGTTAATGAAAGGATAATTATAAAAACCAATTTTGTTCAATTATTGTAATTCTCTTAAGTATTCTTGTTATTGAAAAATTGGGTATATAGTAATATATATTTTTTTAAGAATCTAATATATTATATTGAATCCATTTTCAGCTACACAAAAGTGGCAATTTGGCATTGTGCTATTATGAAAATATTATTAAAATAAAATCTTCATTAATTATAAGAATTAATTAAGTTTATTCAACACCCATTTAAAACAACATAAATCAAACCCAAGAATGAGTTCAAATTTACAAGCAATTATTGAATTTCAACAGCCTTTGAATTGATCCAAGCCTTCAAGAATGTGAACCAATAATTACTTAACTTCAAGGAGGGAAAAAGTTAGAATTTGTTTTTTATGTTTTTTTCTAAGTACGTTACCTAACTTTATAGAGTCTGCTGTTTGTTTGATCAGAAAATTAAGTCATTTGCCATCTTCTAGTCAAATTTTTCAAGGAGAAAAACCAAAAATTACTTAACTTCAAGGAGGGAAAAAGTTAGAATTTGTTTTTTATGTTTTTTTCTAAGTACTTTACCTAACTTTATAGAGTCTGCTGTTTGTTTGATCAGAAAATTAAGTCATTTGCCATCTTCTAGTCAAAATTTTAAAGGAGAAGAATATTCTTCAATTTAACAAATTAAGATTATAATTCACTAAGACTTAAAAATTACAATTGAATAAGTTATCATCCACCAATCTCTCTCTCTCTCTGTTTTTCCTCTTGTCTCCATTTTCAAAGTTGGAATCTGTCCAATTCCTTCCTCTATGTATTTATCCATTTCCTTATCTCTTTACCTTGCAGGATGGACTTTGAAGTTTGAAAGTAAGCATGCATCTAACATTAATATCAAAGAAAGAGTTTCTTCTTGTTCTTCTTGTACTCTATAATGAGCAATTAGTATTGAGATACCATGATAGAATTATGGATATTAGTAGAGTTGTTTTCTACATTTGAATATTTGATTTAATAATAAATACTTGTATGCTCTTATTCAAAAAAGTCTGAATATGAATCTTCTTCACTTCAATAAAAGGATAGAGTTGGTCATAATTGGTATTTAAAAAGTAAAATGCTAAAAAAAGCCTTTAAATTATTTTAAAAAATTTAAATAAACTTTTATTCTTTTATTATGTTCAATTAAATTCTTATATTTTTATTTTAGATCACATGAGCCTTTATGATTAATGTTTAATTAATTATCATTAATTAAAATATCATTTGTCATTTTATATTCACATGAGATTAACATGACGCTAATGTGGAGAGTAAAAAATATTACATGACCATGTTATCATGCTGTATTAACATTTCATATCGTTATCAATTATAATATATTAGTATATTACGTTTGTGTCATATGACATAAAAAAATAATAAATGATTTTTTGAAAAAATAAATAATTAATTATAAAGACTTATTTAATTCAAATTAAAAATGTAATAACTTATTTGACTGAAAATAAAATATAAAAATTTTATTAAATGTAATAAAAATATAAAAATTTATTTAATAATTTATACTCATTTAAAATCATTATTTTAATTTTTTATCATTGGAGCTATGCAACCTAGGATGCAACTCCGTTCCTAGCCACAAAACCTGAATACGAAACTACCTAATCACATGGTTGCTGCTTTTTTTCTTTATCAAATACTAATAAATGTTTTAATTTTTTATTTTAAATGAAGGCCAATACAGCAAAGGAGGAAAGCTGGCCGCGGGAATAGCAATTGACGAAGTCACAAAAAATAAAAATCAAAGTTGTAAGACTATGTCCTACATAAATATATAAATAAAAAAAATTATAAGCAAATGGGTGATCAAAGTTGTAGGACTCGCTTGGACAGTTGTACCTTGACTGACTGAGTATTCCTCGTTTGTTTCTTTTGAATGGACCATACCATACCATACCATCATTGAGTTGAGTTGAATTTTTGGAGAACAAGCCTTTGGGTTTTGTTCAAACTTAAGCCATACCTCAATAATTCATTTCACCAAGTTCGACCTGGTATTATGTTTTTTTCCCAAATTTCTTTTTTATTTCTTTAATGGGGGACTAATAATTGGTTGGCATTAAGGAATATTTAATTTGTGATCATCAAGCATTTTCTTTGACCTTTTTGTAATTAAATAATCTTGAATTCGAGTATAGATGATAACCCATATAAGATACAATATGAAAGAAAATCTGTGGCTAAGGAATAATATTAATAAAATTATTCTCTCTCAATACCCTATCTTTAGTTAATTGATCAAAAACTCCATTTGCACTTCTCAAAGTATGAATGATTTTTCAATTAATTATCTTCCTTTTAAAAAATTCAATTTTGAGCAACCGGTTTTTATAATTCCACGATGCACTATTCGAATCACTAACTTACTTAATAATGCTAATAGAATTAGTCTCAATTAGTAATTAATTAGTAGACTACCATCTAGATAATACAAAAAATTTTAATATCAAGAGTAGAACCAACAATTCTCGACCATTTAGCACGAGCCCAAGCAGCAACACGAATCTTTACTAAATCAAAGACTTGATCTAAAACCCAAAACTTTCCTCTAATCACAATCTCATTCTTAAACAACCACACATGACAAAGAATAACAAAAAAAAAAAAAAAAAAAAAAAAAAGGAACATATTTCACAACCCTTTACTAGCCTCCTTAAACACCACTCCTTTCCAAGCAATAAGGAAAGTCCTAACATTCCCTCATAAAGACCATTGAACACATCATAAATTAAACCACAAACCCCAAAGTTTTCAAGTCTCACGACAATTGAATAATAGGTGTCCAACTATCTCTAACTCTCTATATTACAAATAACACATATACCCTTACTTCTACTTAAACATCCCCTCCTTAATACTTCACTCTTGACCGTCACACTACCATGCATAATTTGCCATGCAAAGTTATTGGATTAAGTACCACCTATTTAATCAAGCTTTTGGGATCGCTCTCAATTAGAAGTTCGTCATTGGAGGCCTATGTCAAGACTGTGAACGCTACAAACACCTCTTTTATAGCAAGAAGCTCGACAAGATTTGGGTCCCCTTAACTTGTAGCCTTAGAAAATGCACCCTTGATCACTATAAATTCATTACATAGGACACCCCAATGTTAATTTTTGCAAATACCCCTTAATCACATCATCGACATTGAATTTATGCCAACCTCTTGGAGGACATTTCCGCAAAACCAATTTCTTTTACACTTTCGCTATACTCAGTGGCTTCTGTAATTATAAGGAATCTACAGATATCCAAAACTGATTTGTTCTCCTCTTGCCATTTGGACTTGGCTTACCATGAGGTTCTGAGTTTAATTAATTCAAACACTAGGAGTCTTATCCCACACTATCCTTTTAAAGATAAGCACATTTCGGAATAACCAAACAGACCAAACGATAGGGAAAAACACCATTCACCAAATCTTCTCTTTCCCAAGAGTGCTAATTATGTCATTTCATATCAAGAAAAATGAGATAGCCTCTCCCAAAACTACCCAAACTATCCCCTAAGCATTACACCAAAGCTTCCATAATTTCCACAACTCATCACAAGTAAATAACAAATGGTTAACCATCTTGTTCTCCATATTACATAAAACACTAGTTCAAATTTGACCGCCACCTCCCCTTTAAGGATTTACCAACAAAAATTTTCAATTTGAAGAGGTACAAACCCGACCCATGCCATCTTTCATATTGTCATGTTTGACTCACTGCTTTCGAATATAAAAGGATTTTGTTGTGTAGTACAATTTGTAGAGCCTTTCCAAATCAATTTATCCACCATCATCGAGTTGAAAAATGCATCTTTAATGCATTCATAAAATTGATTCCAAATCCCTATTTCCCTATCAAAAACACTTTTGCTCAATGCAATATCCCACAATCACTCATTATTTATCCAATTGCCGAATTCATTGATGGTATTGGTCTTGTTAACCACTAGGGCAAAGATTCTTGGGAATGTCATACGAAGAATTGTACCATCAATCCATTCATCATCCCAAAATGTAATATTGCTTCCGTTGCAAACAACAATGCCAATACTAAAAAAAGATCTCATTTAGGGTTAGTGGGCTAATAATATTTCTCCATATCGAGAATGCCCTCTTGCCACTACCAATTTGAGGTAATAGCCTTTGTCATTCCCTACCATTTTTTTCCACAATGATTGTACGCCACAAGCTATTGTGCTTGTGATCATACCTTCAAATCCATTTATTAAAAAATACTTTATTTTTAAGTTAAAGATCCATGATTCCAAGCCCCCACCATCTTTATAATTGCATATCGACCCTCAATTTACGAGGTGGATTCTACTTTTATCCATTATTCCAATCAACAATAACCTCATATAGATTTTATTTTTATAATTTACTTTTCTGGAAATTAATCTTTAAATCCCACACCACTCGGAAACATCTTAAAACCCTTTTCATGTTGATCACACTGTCTATTTTGGTTTACTAAAAATCATTATATCATTTGTGTACTGCAGATGAGATACCATCAAGCCAATATTCTCAATCTCAATTTACATAGCCCAATGACCAAATAATGCCTTGTTCATAAGCACATTGAAAACCTCTGTCACCAAATTGAACAAGAAAAAAGATAGCAAACACCCCTGTCTAAGTCCTCAACCCCATTGTGAATTGCCTCGTAAGTGTTGCATTTACAAGAACCGATACAAGAGCTGTAGATATACATGGCCTCATCCTTTTTCTCCATTGATTTCATAATCTCATCTTACACATCACAAACTCAAGGAAACCCTAATCCATGATCTGTTTGCATTTAATGAACGCGAACTAATTGTACTCTGCAACCTCCTCAATCACTTGCCTTAGATGATTTGCAAGCACATTGACCATAATTTTGTAAACACTATCCACTAGACTAATTGATCTATACTTATTCAAGGCATTTGGATTAGCGCATTTAATAATGAGTGTAATAAAGGAAATATTAATGCGCTCCTCAAAGATGTAGGATCAAAGAAATCCATCAAATAACCCGTCACTTCCCTTCTAATTGTCTTCCCCTAATATTTGAAAAAAATTAACATTCAACCCATCTAACCCCAGTGCCTTGTTACCATCACATTTTGAAATCACCTCCCACACTTTCTCTTCAGAGAATGACCTCTCGAAAAAGGTAGCTTTCTGTTCCTAGAGAAACTTGAAGTTATATTCCATGTCCATAAGAGGTTCAACCTTCCTATGACTGTATAAGTCCTCAAAAAACTTTGCCACTTCCTCTGTTATAAACCTTGGGTTTTCCACCACCTTATCTCGTATTGATAACTGGTTGATGAAGTTACAACTCCTCCTAACCGAAGCCAATGTATGACGAAATTTAACATTCCAATCACCTTTTAAAATCCACTTCACTCTCGATTTTTGCTACCACGACATCTCCTCCGCCAGGTAAAACGACCATAACTCTGTCCTCAATTTCCAAAATTTCCACCCTAATATTCTCATCCCTTGTCCCCTGGCTGCCACCTAACGTTCTTCTCTTAAATCACCTCCTCAAGCCTTGTGATTCTCTCGTGCGTGTTCCCAAACTTCGTCTGCTGCCATCCCTTGATGAGGGGTTTAACAGATCCCAGCTCATGCCAAATTCTACCTTCCCTGTTTTTATACTCCCACTCTCCTCCTATGTTGCTTTAAAGGTATTTAATGTCAATGAAATGATCATAGAACTATTTATTATTAGATATTATTTTCTCTCCTTTGTACCTTGATCTATTTAACTTTCTGATTTATCCAAAAAAATTAAAAAATAATAGTCATGAGTGAGAGAGATAACTATCCAAATCAATCCAAAACATGAATTAATCACGTTTAAGAGAATAAGGCATAGCCAAATATATATGTATATGCATTCGTGTAAAAGAGACAAACTTGAGCGTTGAGGTTTGGTTGTAGAATTTATTGACAAAATTATTTTAATACAAATGAGTGGCCTCAGCCAATCAAAGCCAAAGATGCCACCAATTGCAGATTCTGCTGCATCAAGAAAAACATTATAATGAAATTATAAAATTGAAAAACAAAATTATGATATAATATCTTACTGTGCATCTAAAATCATATATACAATTAAAACAGGTCGAATAAATCCATGAATTTATAATCTCTTAGTAATAAATTTGTTCTTATTGCTCAATCCAAGGCTCTATATTGACCATATATAGACTTTTCGAACTATTCCTGCTTGTATTTAGACTTTCTTATACTGTGACATTGGCTCTAAATATGTTTGGTCTCCATCAGGAAGTCAACATACTAAAAAAACTAAATAAAACTAAAAAATTAAAATCAAACTAGAGTATCAATTATATCAACATAGACAGCGGCCGCCTCCCCCACCCCCCACTTCCATGTTGATTGAATGCAATCCAAGGGTGTTAAACGCAAGTGAAGAAATAAACATAGAGTGATCTCACCCATCCAAATTTGAGAAAAGGGATTTCCTCTAATTCTTGCCTTTCATTTATTGCATCATCCACGTTCTATTGATGACTGGACTGCATTTATTAAAAGTATCCAAGTTGAGAAAAGAAACTAATATTTTTGCTCCAATGATTGCTATATATAAAGGTGTGTTGAGCTTAACCTCAATCTGATATCTCTCTTCATCATTTTTTCTCTTCCATTTGATGTTCCAAGAATTCTGATGGATCATTATACAGATGAAAGCTTGAGTGCATAAATCCAATAGATATATATTTGAAGATATATCGAATATATTGCTTGAGTGATCATGAATTTTTGCCTTTCAAGCTTAAATTGTTTTTCTTTTTCTTCTTCTTCGTCAGAATCTTTTTCGAATCATAGCGAACAAGGTAGGTTGAGTACGAGAGTTTTAATTTATCCCTATTTTCAATCTTTCCATATTTTTCTTCTATATATCTTTGGGTTTGATATATATCTTAGCTTGGATATTTTTCTTTTTTCTTTTTTTTCAAACTAATATATATAATTTTAAGAGTATACAATGTCAAAATTTCCTCCTTTTTCTCTTTTTGCAAACCAACCTGGGATTCTCATTCAACTTTATCAGTCCCAAGTATGCAACATTATATAAATATAAATTTTATGTAATATACATATATATAATATTAAATTTCAAACCATTGAGATTAATACTTGAGAGTGGAAGAAGTAAGAGGATAGGCCACAACAATAAATGTTATCGGTGAGCCGGTGCAATGTCTAAGGGGAATGAATGCAGCCCTTTTCTAATAGCAATAAATATACATACAGGTTTTTTTTCTACTATTAGATTTTAAAGTATTTTATATCTTTTCTAGTTGACTTTATATATATATATATATATATATATATATATGTATATATTACTCATGCCTCATGGGTCACATAATTAATTATATTTATTTTATTTGATTATTTTTTAAAAAATAATATTATTTATTTTTATCAATTTGGGACTTCGATTTATGCAATAGTTTGTTAATTTGGCCAACTACTCGTGGCTCCAGATTCTCAAACTCTTCGAAACCTTCATGCCTTCTTGTATGATGAATTGAAAATCGCCACTGATGGGTTTCGATCTTCCAATAAAATTGGTGAAGGTGGATTTGGTTCTGTCTATAAGGTAGTTTTCCTCCCTTTTCATACGTTTTTCTTCTAAAATTCATTTTTTTTATTTTTTAAAAAAAACGAAAATCTCATATATTAATTAAATTGAGATTACACAAATGTCAAAGAACTTATAATCATGACAAATACCTATATACATTACTTAAAATCATATCAAAATTTTTTTTTTTTGCAGACTTACCTCATTATAACTAACTTAATTAATCATAACACAAATAATTTTATTTGTCAGACTTAAATCTGACCTGATATAATAGACTTTATATCATTGTTAGGTGGTTTTCATTAATTAATCACATTCTTATTGGGTATAATTAGTGGTATTATTTGGTTATATCATATTATCATGGAATTTTTTTTTAATTATATCATAGACGTAGAGGGAGAAAAATTTGCATTTTTCTATTTGAGCCGCCTTGGTGGGGTTGGAACCTACTTCCACTTTCAGGGACTTCAAACTTAAGCATGCTTTGGCTAACAATATTGTTGTGATTTGGACATTACAGGGGAGGCTCAAAGATGGAAGAACAGTAGCTGTTAAAGTGTTATCAGTGGAATCAAAGCAAGGAGACAGGGAATTCATGTCTGAAATAGTCTCACTATCCAATATAAGCCATGCAAACCTTGTTAAGCTCCTTGGTGGCTGCATTGATGGACCCTCTAGAATTCTTGTTTATGAGTACATGGAAAACAATAGCCTGGCTCAAGTCTTGCTAGGTAGGCTCTGTTCTTTCTTCCCATTTCTTCTTCTTTCTCTTTTTCACATACATAGGGAAGCCCGTTGGGCTTGAACAGTACAAAATAAAGTAAATCTTTGATGATATTAAACAAAAAAAATTACACAGTCCCTCAAATTTAAAATCTCTATCCAAATCCTGCTTCATATTTTACCGATTGAACCAAAAAAAAAAGTCCATATTGTTAAAAGAATAGTGCAATGACTTAATATATGCATTTGTTTGATTTTTTTGTGCAAAAATGTTGTTCTATATATGCTAGGAGGGGAGAAAATTAGAGCAAACCTTAGTTGGAAATCAAGGAAGGAAATTGCTCTAGGGATTGCTCAAGCCCTTGCCTATATTCATGAGGAGGTCAAGCCACATATTGTGCATCGAGATATCAAACTTAGCAATATACTCTTGGATCAAAATTTCACTCCCAAAATTTCAGACTTTGGTCTCTCAAGACTATTTTCCGAGAATGTCACTCACCTTAGTACAGGAGTAGCCGGCACACTGTAAGTATCTCTTCTTCTAAGCAATATTTCAATTACTCTCCTTTTTCCCATCATAAAGTTGTCATAAATTATTTTTTTTTAAATCTTTGAATGAAGTACTTTTCAGATATATAATTTTTTCAAAATTCAATTGAAATAAAAATATTTAAATTAATGTCGGCCAAAATAGAACGAAAAAAAAAAAGTCAAAATGTGACAACACTTTCGTGCAGGGCAGGTGGAACAGAGTGGCTCGAAATTAAGCTTCTTTTCAGTTCAGAAAAGACTTTAATTTATTTTTCTTTTTTCATTTTAGATAAAAGGGTTTCTAATTAACCCTTTTTTTTTTTTTTTTTGCTTTTGTATCGAAGAGGGTATCTTGCTCCAGAGTATGCTGTAAGCGGACACTTGACACGAAAATCAGATGTATATAGTTTTGGAGTGTTGCTTCTAGAGATCGTGAGTGGACGAACAGCAATAGACTTCGATGTAGAACTGGGAGAGTTCTTCCTTGTTGAGAAGGTATACGTTCTTAATTATTTCTACATTTATGAGAGATAAATTGAAAGGTTGCAAAACAATACTTTATATTAGTTTTCTGTCTAACAAAAAATTAGAGATTTGATTGACATTTTTGTGAATTTTTATTTTTATTAATAAAAATTTAAATGCTTTTTTTTAAAAAAAATTACACAGTAAAAAATCATAATTCATTCGTTAAAATTTTTATAGGAGGTAAATGTAACATTTATTTGTAATTTCTCAATTCTCACTGTATTGTTATTCCATTAAAAAAACAAATAACTTATTTTTCTTTTTCATCAAAATATATGATTATAATAGTTAAGTAGTTAGGGAGCTTTAATTTTATATCATTATTATTATTATTATTATGATATATTATTATATTGTATTAAATTTATATCTATCTCTGACAATGATTGGTTTTTATATACGCAGAAGAACTGGCTCTTGTTTTTATTTTTTCGTGTTACTCTCTTTCTTTATATCTATCTATTTATTTATTTATTTATTTATTCATTCATATGCTAATATTGTGCCAAAACTACATTAACATTAGTGAAAAGAATTATTAAAAAAACACAAAACAGAAGTGGAAAGGGCTCACCCACTACCACCAACCTCAAATTCTAGACTAGGCTTCAATAACTATGTAATTTCATTTCTTTTTCATTTCCTTTAATTAATTTTCTCTTAATTAAGAGGGACAAAGGGATAAGTCTAGTATCCTATAAATTGCGTCATGTTAAGTAATGGGACAATTTTATTTTATTTTGTATATATATATATATATATATATTATGTTGACAGTATGACACCTTAACAAACCTTTTGATGATGATATATAGACCTGCCCACCATTCAAATTTATTTGCGGTCATAATTTATAGCAGTTGATTGAATTTTCTTTGTCCATAAAGTGGCTTTTGACTACGTTTTACATACACAAGAAAGATATGGCAATGAAGACTTGTGAGCCAAATCTTGCAAAGGTTAAATCAGTGACCATTCTTTTGTCAATTCATTCATGGGGTCTCGCGGATTTGGTTGCTCATCCACCAATTGCCGCCACCACTTAGACATTTGCATGTTCACAAGCTTGATTTGTCCTGAAAAGCAAACAGATTATTAGAGCAAATATTGTAATGAAATTAAATCATGCTTTAATTGATTAATTCAATGCATGCATGCAGGCATGGGAGATGTACAAATCGAACCAGCTGCTGCAGCTGGTGGATCCTGTGCTGAAAGGGAGCATCTCATCAGGGCAAGAAGTTGTTCATTTCCTGAAGGTGGGGTTGCTGTGTGTGCAGGAGAAATGTGGGCTTCGGCCTTACATGTCGAAGGCGTTTAAGATGATGTGCGATGGAATAGACATGGATGATTTGCAGATATCAAAGCCAGGGCTCATTACCAGTATCATGGATGTCAAAATAGGAAACAGACGTTCCTCATCACCAAGCTTTACCAGAATGTTAAGCCCTCAGTTACAAACTAGATAAATCAACTAGGATTTTTACATTGATTTTCCTTAGTTATCTCCTCTCTCTCTCTCTCTCTCTTTTTTGGGTGTTTATTCCAACTCTTGATAGATTGTAAATAGTTTTTTGGGGCCAAACCCAAAGTACCAATGTTAATTTTTGTGCAAAATCACCACCGATTTTATATATTATAATAAATCTTTATACTCAATATACATGGAGAAATATTCCAAGCAACACAATTAGTATTAGTGTTTCTATATATATCCACATTCTAAAGCTATTTTGATGGATGTTTTTTACTTCAAAAGAACATAACAAGTAGCCATATCATAACACCAGATTCTACAGCACCCCTATACCCCCAACAGGATTGTAATCCCACGATAACAAAGTAACCCATGGCATCTCACAGGTAGTTAAACCCCAGACAACCCAGAAACAAGGTACAAGAACAAGTGGCCTATATCATCCTCCCCATGCAATAAAGTCCAATATGCCCAATGAGGCAGAGAACCATACGAAACAGCGAACCCATGACAAAGCAACCCTGGAATCATTTTAAGGCCAACATAAGGAGAGGAAGCAAACATTTGCAGTGCATGTTTGATAGCTATTAACTCTGCATAGTTGGAATCCTGCACTCCGAAAGGGTCCAAATAAGAGTCCCACAACCGACCCCCCTTCACACGGTTCCTCAATACCCCGCCACATCCTGCCAAAACCCCACGATTTAAATGGGATTTGATACGAATTCCAAGGTTTAATGACAAATTAGTACTGAAAACAAATGGAAATTTGGATCTATCATTTCTAAGAACAATACATAACCTAAGCCCTGGTGTACGAATCAAACCAAATAAGGTTTTGAAGTTTTAAGCATCCAAGAAAAAGATGTTTAGATTCCATTGCTCATGAATGATCTCCAACATTTTAACTAAAAAAGAGAAACATGCATTTTCGAGGAGTTAATGCTAATTAAAACGTTCATCTTTGATCTGACAGAAAAAAAAATTAAGCTCAATTTTTGTATTTCAATTATTT
Source organism: Theobroma umbraticum (assembly GCF_002168275.2). Classification (NCBI taxonomy): domain Eukaryota; kingdom Viridiplantae; phylum Streptophyta; class Magnoliopsida; order Malvales; family Malvaceae; genus Theobroma; species Theobroma umbraticum. The sequence continues at coordinate 2,973,986 of NW_018397268.1, read as the reverse complement.
CATCAAAATAGGTTAATCCCTCCACTTTTCCTTTTTTTCCTTTGAAAAATAGACTGATTATATTCAATAAAAATAGGAATAGCAGCAACCTAAACCATCATAACAAGCTTAATACTACTACTATTATCTCCACCTATACACCTTTCACCATAGTTATCGTTATCGTACAATACACTATGATTCTAATAGAAAATAATACATCTTTAGTTGTATCATATTTGATTAAATATCAAAAGTGTATTATACATACATGATAGATATTTTATAATACAGGACATATTGTATGATAAAGTTAATATACTTCTTTATAAGCTTAATTTTAATTAATTATTAAAAATTTTATTTTTTTATTATGTTTTGAATTGAAACATTAAGAATTATATTTTATGAGTTTCAATCTTTAGATTTTAAAGAAAAAAAATACTAAAAAATTGAAATCCCTTTTAATTTTAAAATGATAAATGTTATTTATTTTTTAATTAATAAATTAATATAACAAATATATATTTTATTTAAAAATCTAAATTATTAAGGAATATGTTAAAATTTTAAATTAAAAAAATTATCATCTTTTCAATTTACATCCTATAATCTCCAATTCTGTTACAAAATATAATATTTTTTGATTTTTTTTATTTTACATGCATAAAGTAAATGTCATTTATAATTAATTTTAAAATTTTTTACTACATTTTATAATACAATACCTCAATATTAAAAACTAAAATTTCAATACACGATACATATTTCAATTTAGTAACTATACTCTTGAATTCGATACTCTATCCAACCCCCTTCTCTCTCTGTACTGTCATGCTAGAAACAAGTAGCACAACTCTCGGGATCCCATCTTTTGCTAGTTGATCAGTCAAGTCATGCCTGCTAATCTGAAAGTATACAAGCTCAGATTGCAACATCTATACGCTCAGCTTCTAATTAAGGAGCAATCTTAGGGTTGAGGACTCGACATTAACTATAATCACTGTCAATCTACTAATTAACAGTAAGAATTAGACAGCATTGAAACAGCAGAGACAACGAACACACTTTCGTTTATTCTTAACTATTCTTCATGAATATTTTCTACTACGTCCTCCATATTAACATGTACTAGTATTTTATTTTAAATAATAATTATATATGAAATATAAATATTTATGAAGTTTAAAGTTAATTGTTTATAAATAAAATATAATTATATATATAATAATTAAAATTTTATAAACTATTCAATACTATTAAAATTAAGGAAAACATTTTTTAAATGAAAGTCATTCAATACAGTTAATATTTTTATATATTTATAAATTAAATAAATTTTATTAATATTAGTAATAAAAATATTAAAATGAAAATTTAAGAAAATTTAAGAATATAATGTATGAATATGATCATTTTCATCAATCAGAAAGTGTTTCAATATCCGTACTTATACATTATTGATATAGATCATTACACCTTATTAACACATATTTAAGCTACTTTCCACAAGTGAGGAATCCAAGAAAAAAGAGCAACTTTTTAAAATTAAGACACCATTTCTCTTTAAATCTTTTTTTTTTTTTTGGGGAAAGAATTGGAAATGCTCATACCCAAAAACCACTAAGCAGCAGGATATATACCTTTCTAAATAGAAGCTGCCAAAGGAGACTGAAGGAGCAAGTAAACTATTAATTTCTTTAAATATGAAAAATGTGATCATAGATTAATGTGCATAATACTCTCTACCCCAATTCCTACTCACTTTTCATTCAGTCAAACTCAATGAATTCTGGCCTGGCTCTCTAATTCTGGGGGTGGATTGGGTGACTAACCAAATATTATTCAAATATTAATTACTTGGTTGAAATTTTTTTGGCTTTTAGCTAAAGAAAGAAGGGATGATTTAAATGAGAAGACAGAAGAAACCCTACTTCCAAAACTCAGAGATTTTTTGGGCAAATCAATATCTTATATCTATTTATCTCTGCCCAAATTGTAAATAAATTTATGTTGTATGGAGGCAAATACAGTTGTGAACCTATGAACAAGGCTAGGGTACTTTTCTTCAGCCTAAACCATTGCCTTTAAATATAATACATGTCAAGTCCAATAAGCTTTATCCTGTTTGTAATGAGTAATTACTGACTAATGAGAAACTGATCAGTGTTTTTATTATTATTATTTT
>NW_018397268.1:2971429-2971809 GCF_002168275.2 Theobroma umbraticum | reverse complement strand
AAGGAAAGCTTCATGAGTACATTCCAATAGTCCATGTTTACTGTTGAGATCAGATAACCATTATGTGACATGTGGTGCTACGCTTTACCTGCATGTGATCAAAAGAGTTATAATAAAGAACAAAAAGGACTTCAGAATTCATTATAAAGAAAGAAAAAAAGACTTAAAATTCCGGGTAAAAATCAACGAGCTTTTCTGACTATTCATGTTGAGTTACCCAATTATTGATAAGACAGGCAATTATGTAGATGTGCCTGCCTTAGTACAAACAAAGTCACCCAATAGAAAATGCATGTAATCATGCCCTTCAAAATTTTCTTTTGGAGACATGAAATCATTTGAAGAGCAAAAGATAATTCTCCCAAACCAATTCATACCTA
>NW_018397268.1:2850193-2971419 GCF_002168275.2 Theobroma umbraticum | reverse complement strand
AAAAAAAATCTCTCCTTGTTCCTTTCAAAAATACCCAACATGAAATAGGAATTTTATATGTAATAAATAAAATAGCATATAGAATCTGCTTTCTAAAAGATGAAAAGTGGAACTTGAAACAGCAAAACACATTGAAGACTAGGGGGCCCTCCAATATGTTGCTTAAATAGGGAATTCTTTTTTCTTTTTTATTTTAAAATTCATAGTCCCAAATACAAAGCCCTGATCAATCCAAAAGAATGTTCTCCTATTAGGGCTGTGAATAAAAAAAAATATAATGATAAATTGAAATCATTAAAAATATCTACTAATTGATTTCAGGAGATCTCCCTAACATGCTCCCTTTGTTTCTGCCTGACCCAATGTTCTTTTTGACCTGCTTTGACCGTATAGCATTATTCCCTACTGGCCAATCAGAAGGAAAGACTTCGAGGCCTGAGGGAGTGAGGGTGGTCCAATTTATTCTCTCTCCCCTTTTTTTCTTTCTTTTTTGCATCAGATTCCCCTACTGCCCATGATCATAATCCTCTGCACCTGCTTTTCGCAAACTTTACTTTTGCCCCCAGAATCCATTCTTTTCTTCCTTTTTTCTCTTAAAAGACTAATAAAGAAATAGAAAAAAAAAAGGGGACAAAGAAAAGGAGAAAAGACTAAAACCTAGAGAGGAGAATCTAACCAATATGAGATACATGAGATGAGAAGCCAGCCTATCGCTAAACCTCTGTCTGTGCTTTGCATATACACAGACGTAAGCCTTTTATTCACACTGTATTCCTGGCTGCAGCTAATATATATATATATAAAAATAAAAATTCATTGTATAAAGATTTGTTTGTTTAAGCTCTCTCCAACTTCAGGCATGGGAGGATTAGTGATTAAGCGGCTGGAACCAACTTTCTTGGGTTGTTGATAAGATAAAAAAATAAAAATAAAAACTTTGTTAAAGGCTTAACGTTTGATTATATTTTTTAATCTTCCTTCTCTAGCATTTATGTCAAATGAATGGTCTAAAGCTAAAATGGGATTTGTTTGTTTTCTCTGCTTCCTTTTTAGCAATAGAGATTTGAAGAGAGAGAAAGAGAGGATTAGCTCAACTAGCAAACACAAAAGAACTTAATACTAAAAAAAAAATAGGAGAAGCTTGCTTTTATATGTTATTTTTTTTTTAAAATGCTGGGAATTCATTCACATTTCTAGAAGATGCTCTTATATGTTTGAAACATAAACTTTTTCTTGCTATTGTAATAAACTAACCCCAAGGGTTTAGGTTTAATAGGGTTTTAACTTTTATTTTATACAATCAATATATATTTATATTTAACTTGATGAAAATGTTAACAAAACGTAATTTGAAAGATAAAACATATTCTAGCTAATCCCATTTCATACTTCAATTATTTTCAATCTTTATTTCCTATTCTTTTAAAAATATTTGTATATAATTTACTTGAACTCTACTATTAAAGCTACATGTAATTAAAATGAAAAATGAGGAAAATGGAAAAATTAATAAACCCAGTTTTTAACTTAGTGTTTTTTATGCAAATTTAGCAGATAAATGGAGCTTAATTTGCATGATCACCAAATAATTTTTTAAGACACTGATATGATTACCAGAGATCACATGAAAGGTCCATCAGACAAGAGAATAGTACTGAATAACTATGTACAAGATGGATAGGGCAGCTTATGTAAGTATGCATAACTTCCATGTTGTCAGGAACAGTTAAGATTTTCACTGCAATTTTAAGCTACAGATTTTTATATAAATATATGGATATATTTCCCAGATTCCTCGTTTCAAGTGTTGTGATTTGATCTTAGGCTCATGGATATTACATCAAACCCATTTGTTAATGAAAAAAAGTTAGAAGAAAAAACAAAAGGAACATCAAAATCTTCCCAAAAAGCTTAAAGAAATTAGTCTGAGCCAAAAATTTCAGGCAGGCAACATACTCAGTAGGCATCACAGCAACCCAAAAAAAACCCTAAAATATGATACAATCATTAAAGAAAGATGAAGAAGAAGATGAAGTGAAGTACCTTTCGAGTTTCAGAGAAGAGGGGAAAAATACCTTGGAAAGAAAATTACATTGGTACCCTTTCAGCCTGTGCAACCAAAGAAAAAGAGAAAAAAAAGGGAAAATCCCTGCAAGAAGAAAAATATTCATGGGCAAGTATATATACATGGAATATATGCATGGCTCCTCATACGCCATCCACGGAGACCATCGATGCTCGGTGGGCTCTGCAAATGGCATACAGGGAGCCAGGCACATATATACATGGATGTCATGAAGATGCCAAAAACATGTGCATGGGGCATGATATAAGTATATGTATATTATATGCATTTCATGTCATAGTTATGCTTTGAATGGAAATGCATTGAGTACTGCACGCTTTGGGTTAATGCAGATGATCTCCAATATCTTCACTGGAGGCACATGGGGGAAGAAGAAAGAAGAAGAAGAAAAGAAGAAGAAGAAGAAATTGAAGCAATGGTTACTGAAGTGAGAGGAAGGTATTTATGGAGGAGAAGAGAGAGAGTCTGAAGGCAAAAAAACTGGGCATAATCAAATAAGGAGTGAGGAGCCAGGAGAGGGTGTTCTTTTTTTTTTTTTTTTAGCAACTTTTCCAAAGCCCCACAACTTCTTCAAACCCTTTGAATTGGCATAAAACAAGCAAAGAAGTGGCTAGAGTTGGGGGTTAGGGCAAAGGGGGTGTGAGAGCTTAATTTTGTGGGTTTTTTTTTTTTGGTTTTTTGAGAGGGAAAGAAGGAAGATGTGGGGTTGGAGTTGCACCCTCCCCATCTTGGCCACTAAATATAGACACCCAAAGAGAGAGAAAAGAGAGCAAAAGGGAGAGAGAAATGGTGGGTTGGGTTACTAACCACGCAATTTCCTAAGCTAACCTTATGGTGTTTGAAATCTCCTTTTCTGGGTCTTAAAGCAAAGGTTGCTTTTCTATTCTGAAGCTCATTTTGTCTGGGAGTGTTTGGAAAGACATGGATTCTCTCTATCTCTCCTTCTACCACTTCCTATCTCCTTTATTTATTTATTTATTTAAAAAATTAAAGTAGTAAAAAAAAGAGAGAAAAAACTACCATAATTTATCTTCTTTGCCTTTCCACCATCACCCCTCCTCTTTCTTTCTTTTTTTATTTTTAACTTTTGCTTTTAATTATACCATCATTTTATATTTGCTAATTGATTACACTATACTGCTACTTTGTTCATGAACTCAGATTCTCACTTGACCATTTTCCTTTTAGATTTGTGGAACAATCCATGTTACTCTGCTACCCAATTTCTCCTGTTCTTTATGTCCATTCACCAACCAGCCCCATCTGCCTAGTTGGATATCCCTACAATAGCTGTGATGTGAGCTATGTAAACAAAAACTACATATTTGTTTCTTCTGATTCATGGGCTTTTTTCCTCAATTAAAAAAATATTTGATTCAATGATCATGCATCTCTTTTGAACAGTAAGATAGAGGAAGAGAATTTCTACAAGAATTGGGATATGTATCATATTTTAATTCCCCTCCCAAGGGGTTAAAGTACTCATTATCATGACATATACAAAAGAAAAAACAAAAGAATGGAATTTAATATTTGGATAGACAAATTTATCCCCATGCTGATTCGAAATCATGATGTCTATAGGTGGTACTTGACCATTAGATCCAAGTGCTGTGGTCAAGTCGTTTTTGTCTCTGTTTGTTTTTTACATAGAAAATAAGCAATTTGTTTATATTCATGTTGGATAACTTTGTGGTTCACTTAACATCTCTCTCCCCGCATATTTACCTTAGTTTTTCTCCGACCTAGTTGATATGATCCCTCTCTTTCTCTGATCCTTTGTTGGATTCGGTTGTTCCTCTATGGTTACTTTCAACCCCATATGAACTTTTAACTTATTTACCAGCACTGTGAATATATCCCCATTTGCACACGACTGACTAACCAAAGTTTTCCAATAATACTTCTATCCTTATGTGATCCTTCTACGAATGGTCAATATCTTCATGAGAATCTTTTTCTGTCATAGTAAGGCCACCAACAGAATTTTAGGGTTGACAATAAAATCACAGGCTTTTTTTTTTCTTTTGTCAGGCTTTAATTTGTATATATTTTTCCTTTCCACATTCCTATTAGATCTTGTTTTTATGTTTAGGTCACAGTTGAAGGTCATTATTGCCTGGAACAATATCTTTTATTTAGAGTACATATAGTTAGAAAATCATGTGAACATGTAATAACGATAATCAATGCCAAAATAGCAACAAGATTAATTACTATATATTTGATCGATCTCACTTCTAGTGAAATATATAAAATTTATATTTAATAGATTATTAATATATAATATTATGCATTGTTGTCGATTCATTAGCGGGGGGTGTTCATTATGTGATTACATAGTCCATAATATAAATTTGGTTTTTAGACATGCTTATATCGATAGAACCTTGATGGGTTCTCGTCTGTATAATTTGTTTTGACTACATATTTGATTTTAACCCAGATTTTGTATCAACTTCTATAATACTTAATAAAATAACCAGATTGGGTTGAGTAAAAAAAAAAACACATGCTGCTATCTTCCTAGTAAAACAAATTTGAATTGAGATTTTTTTGAAGAGGTGATTTCATGACATTTGTTAATCAATATTAGTATTAAAGATTTCAATTAAAATTTTATATTAAGTAAATCTTATTTCACATGCTAGAATTTTTTGAATTCAGCAAAAAAAAAAGGGGGGGGGGGTGTTGGGGAGGGGAGTTAGATTGAAATGGATTGACATAAAGTTTTAAGTCGTTAGGTGAGGATCCAAAAAAGTTTTAAGTATTTATTAATCTTTAACAGCATTACTATGATGAAGTTGATGGGAATGCCTTTAGTATTTGTCTGCTGTTTTTCCCTTTTGTGCTCTTCCATCATTGCTTCTTTACTTAATGGTTATTATGCTTAAAGAACAAGATTGTTCCTTTGACTGTCAACATATAAGATGATTAAAGAAATTTAATGAGCATTGTTCAGTGATCCAAATGATGTACCCTACTGTACATAGAATTTACACAATCATGCAAGGGGACCAGTCCTTTGGAGATGTTGGCCTCTTGTTGGAGTGGAAATTGGGAATGTGTCCTTACTCAATTTGTACACATCATCTTTGCTTTCTTTTCTTTTCTCTTTTCTCTCTCTCTCTCTCTCTCTCTCTCTCCTTTTTATTTAGTGCTTTATTGCTTGCAAGGGATGATTCCACATTTGAGTTTTCATGATCAAAATTGTGGATTTTGGATTAGAATTTTTAGCAAATTTTTTAGAAAAAAAAATTCCTTTTCATATCTTATGGGATTTTTGAAGAAATTCAAATACAAAAGGAAAAAAATTTTACATATATTTTGAACTATAACATGATATACCCAATAATTTCCTCATCTTATAACACTACTTCTACCATATCAAGATTTAATTTAAAGTCTAATCAAGTTTTAATCATTAAAATATCATTTTGAAAATAAATGAAAATTAAAAAAATTTAAAATATCAATTTAAATTTATTATTATAAACGATCCAATTGCAGACTCAAAATAACATTATAGATATAACTCAACAACATCATCGATGATCGCAATTGAATTGTAATGATAAACATTAAAAACGGAAGGCACGCCTTTGAAAATTTAGATATACAATCGGATCCCCCAACTACATAATCTCAAGAGGGCAAGAGTCAGCTTAGATAGGAAGAAACATTAATCATTGAATTTGAGTTGCTTTTGACTTTTTGGAGTCTAATATGCCCGTATTTTCATTGCTTTTTTGCTTATTCTTTTGGTAACATTACCTTTCTTTCTTTTCTTTTTATTACCTTTTCTTTCTTCTTTGATACATGTCTATAACTTTAATACATCTCAGCACGCATATTTAAAGTAACATGACATTTGTACTTTTGAATACTCTATATTCAATCAATCACATTGAATGTATATAATATATCAATTCTTTGTTTCCACCATTACTTTGAACCTTTGATAGATAACCCCTCCTTATATATGAAAAGCATTTAATTTGTATTAATCGAAACAGAAATTTTTAAGACCGATGTCGGTCAAATCTTTAATCATTTAGTTAAACAGAGTGGATATGACATAACTTCTCTTATCACACACAAACATATATATATATATATATATATATGTATATATATATATATATCAACTTTTGTTACATGTAGTACTCTATGTTGAGTGATCATGAATAATGGAGAAAGGGCTTTTTCTTTCCATCAAAGAATGAAAAAGAAAGATGGGAGCAAAGGGGTCCCTACAGTTCATGCATCGATCAAAGTATCCAAGACAAAATTAGAAAATGCAGTCAAGGCATAAATCCAATTCCGATGTCATAAATAGTAGTACAATTTAACATATAGTTTCACTGTTTTAGTTTTGTGATTTTGGCCTAAAAAATATAGCTAAGGCTGCAGCATGTCAGAATTAATGATAATCAAAACAGAAAGAGAATAGTAATTAATTACTTTTTCTTTTCTTTTTAAATTTCTTCTAATAATTTTTCTTTGTGTGCTGCTTTATTTTAGTCAAGTCTCTTTGTCCCAGTAATTGATGATTATAATGATAAAAGTTCTTGTAACTGAGGCTTTACTCAGAAGTTCTGTGGTGTACACATGACTTCAAATTTTACCAATGGATTCTATTGGTGGGAACCAACTCCTTTTCTAAAAAAAAAAAATTATTAATTCCTTCAAATAGAATGTTTGAGGAAAGAATATTAAAATTTTATGATTTTTTCTTATACTCCTTTTTCTTTAGAACTTTTCTTAAGAGTCTATATCTTTCAAAATGAAGATATAATATTTATGTTTACGTATGTCTCAATCTATCTATCAATTATTTTTTAATTGATGAATTAATTAAAATTAATTACATAAATATCAATTCAAATTTGTTATCTGAACTATCCAACCGCATATTCGGTACGATATTATAATTACATTTCAACATGAACAATAAACTCTTAAACACCCGAAGTTACCAAACCTAGAGTACACTCTTAGTCTATCTATCAATCTTGACATTGTTAAAAGAGAAAACAAGAGTTGGGTATTGTATCTTAATCTTTAATAAACAAAATAGTAACCATTGTACAAAGTCTTATCACGAAAATTATTATTTTAGTGAGATCAGGGTAAACATTATGGTAATGATAATTATTCTGTATATATGTTTCTAATTTCCATGAGATAATTTAAAAACTGACACTAGCCATTCTCAAATAGGGCAAAGGATATATTCCTTTTTTTGCTCTATTCTTTCGTCATACTCGAACAATTATTTGTCTGTTCCAATGAATTTTCCCTTTCCTTTCATAATTCCCCAAACAGAATTGTTGAGTGTGAAAAGTGAGAAGCAGCAATATACAGTTCACACAGCATTATTTCAGGTTTGATTTCTTCTTGGTCAATATAAAGTGAAGAGAGACCTTTCCTTAGAATTTCTTTGGATTTTCACCTAAATTTTTTGCTTGCACTCTCCCCAAATCACGCAGAGAATACTTTTCCATGCATTCTATACTTCAAAACCAAAAAAAAAGAAAAAAAGAAATGTTATTATGATCTTATTCTTGCCTTTTTGTAGGTGAAATTTATTACTTTTACTTGTTACAACAATTTTATTTTAATTAGAAATTAAATTATTAGACTGCAATTTGCTATGAAAGTCATTGAATTATATGTATTAAAGAATGTTATTTGTTGCATCTAAACATTTATTTAACTCAATAATAAGTGCATATAATTTTTATTCAAAAATTTGGGTTTGAATTTTTTTTCTGAAAAATAATTTTATTCATTAATATACATAAAATATAGTTGTTGTATGTATTATTTTACTTATTTACTCAATTGTGATTCTATTAAACTATATAAATCTCTTTGGGATTTTCTCGTTTGTGATGGGGAGCAATGTATAGTGGATATATCAGTTAGGTTGATCCTAGACACAACTGGTAGAAGCTATTATCATATTCATAATTCATATACGCAGACATGCTATAGAGAGGGTTGTTATGTCCTTCTATATAAATCTCATTAATCTTGCGAGAGACATATATAATACTAAGCAAAAAATACAAATTCTTCTTTCCTTTAGCTTACTTGTATATTTAGCAATGTCAACAAATTGCATGAGTTAAATGGTTATAAAAAGGGTGATAAAATGCATATAGATAAAATGAGGTTGATATTCAGACTTTGGAAAAAACAGAAACCAAACATATATCTGGCAAGTTTAATAAAATCAAAAAGATATTGGGGCAAGTAAAACATATGCACATGATGATGATGAGAAGAAAAAAAAAAGATCACCAATCTTTGTTTCTTTACTATCCAAATAATTGATCTGAAAGATGTCATGCAAATAGTTTTGAGTAAGTTTTGGTTTTATTCTCGAAAATTGCAAACATATATATTTCCTATCTCCTGGCAAAGTGATACTATTATATTGAAAGGTCAAGCTCACTGCATATCCAAAACTCAACAGGATTCTCAATCATAGCCTTTGCTCTCTGTCCATAAATATCTACACATACTCACCTTTTCCATCCTTCCAAATTGGCATACTGTATAAGCTCAATTGCTTTTTGCTTTGTTTCCTTCTGTTTTGGAAAAAAAAAAAAGTTAGCCATAGATATTTCAATGTCATAAACAGTGGCAGAGTCAAGAACCGTCAACCTTCTATTTTTATTTTTTTATTATTATATGTATTAAATTTGAGGTATATAATATATATGATTATCTTTTAACCACATTTTATATAAAATTTTTAATCCATCAGTAATTGCAAAAGTGTATAGGAAATCAAAACAATGCTTGATAATCAGCCTTTTCCAAGTAGACCTTTGCAAAATTGTAAAAGGAGTCACCAATGTTTGGCAATTTTCACACACATAACTTCAAATTATGTGTTCAAGTATTTCCCCATATGCATGGTAAGTAGTACTCAAGTTATAAATTGTATCATTAATTTGAGATTGTTTTACCATATTTTATTTTCATTCATAATTTAAAAAAATTTAATCTTCTTCATTTATAATTTTTTTAATTTGTTCGAAATTTGATCCAATCTATTGTTGTTAGAACATATAGAAATTTGTCACGTATACATCCACCAAAAATTCCATGTAACACAATCCTATCCAAATTCTAATAGCATATTGTTGAATGAAAGCATATGTACAAAAGCATGAGACTATAAGCTTGTAAATATATAGAAAAAGATCATATCATGCTTAAACTCCTCTAGTATATATGAATAATTTAAGTGATCATAATTTCTCGAGGGGACTAGGTAGGCAATATGTAGATGATGAACCTTTCTTTTATTTTGTAGTCTTTCCACATTGGAATATCTATTAGTTTAATATATACGAGATGGCATGAATATTCATGGGAGTTCAAAGAGAAAATAGCACCACAAACATCTTTTTAAAACCATTAATTAATTACTCAAAAAAGAGTAGTTGATTCCTTAACCATCAATGAATTAATTGATAGTTGAAACAAGCTTTTTTTTTAAAAAAAAATGTCTAATGTAGTTAAAAGGGTTACAATTGGCTATTAAACCCTAGCAAAATTGGTATTGGTAGTTTGAAAGGTGGTTGGAAAGTCACCCAAAATATTCTATTAATATTCAACTTCAAAAACCGAACCCCCAACCCCCAGGGGGCTCTTGTCATTTACTTACATAGAAAGCCAGATGAAAGAAATGGAATAGCAACAATCTTTCTACGTGCTTCTTCTGTATATAAAACCATCAGCAAAGTTAAAACTCCATGGTACACGACCTAGCATTGGGGACATTAAACAAAAGAATATATATATATATATAAAACTAAACCTTGACCAAGAGAAATGAGAAATGGGGAAGAGATCATGGAATGGAATGCAAGAGGAAAAAAACAAAGAGAAGGGGAAGGGGAAGACTAAGCTAGCCCTGGGGAAGAGAGAGAGCTTCCATGTCTGGAAAAGGCTGCAAGCAAAGGGAATTTGCTTTCCTTGTATGTAGAAAATGGTAAACGATGAAAAAGAAAAAGGGGGAGTAACCCCATATTAAAAATAGAAAAAGTTTTCAATGATAATTTTATCGTGTAGAGTGTTGGAAGCAACAAGTGTGGGAATCCTGGTGTCAGAACAATGGGGCTTCACCTTCTTTTTGGAGAGGTTTGCCTTTGTTTGTTTCTTCCTTTCCCCTCCCTATTCCCTGTTTGTTTCCCAAGTGCATGTCTCACGGTTAGATTCTACTCCAAATTCTCTCTCTCTCACTCTCTTCTTATATATATATATTCTTTTCTTTTCTTTTCTTTTCTTTTTCTTCTCCCTCTCTGCCTCGAACTGCACAAACTCAAAACAACCAAAATAAAACCACACTAATCTGTTTGTGAGAATTATGATGATGATGAGCCATTCTGGCAGACAGTCATGTGCTCTGCTTTTTCTCTTTCTTTCCTTTCTTTTTTTGAATGTTTTTCTTTTTTTATTTTTTATTTAACATATGAAAATTCTCTCTTCTTTCTCACCTGTCTAGTGTTTTACTCATTCTTCTTCTCCTTCTCCTCCTCCTCGAATTTAACCCAATCCAACACGCATGTTATTGCTCTTTGTACCCTCCCAATACGCATACGTTTGCTCCTCTTTTCACACAATATAAATATATATATTTATAGACTATATTATATTTTGCCCGCCGCTTCTGTATACAGACAGTTCTTTTCTCGTTTTTTCTCTATATATGAACCCTACTTTGACTACTTACTTACCTCTCTCTCTCTCTCTCTCTCTCTCTCATGTCATGTATATTATATGTCTATTTATACCCCTTGTATACATTCATTTTTATGTATTATGGTTTAAGTACTTTATCATATTACAATGATATGATTTATACATACTGACGCTTTGACCGGTCCATATATATATATATACAAGTCAAGTTCATGAATGAAGAATGTAGCAATTTATTGTTATTATTTTTTCTTTTGAAAATCATTAGTTAGCATTCATAAAAAGATAAGAAACGTAATTATTTTATATCATAAGAGGAACATCGAAAGAAGACCCCATCTTCAAATGAGTTGGTCGACACTCTTTCCCTATAAAGTCCAGAAATCCCTCCCTTGTTCCTCTACCTTTTCTATCATCAAAAACCCCCCCTCCCATGAATATGAACAGAAACAAGCCAAGAGTCCAAAATCAAAATTCATACATCTTTACATAACTCCAACAGGTTGTAAGCAATTTATTGTTATTATTGTGTGGTGCATTAAGAATTGAGAGATGATAATCTCGGATATATCATGTGATTATATCCAAAGCTTATATTTTCAAAGTTACTTCTCTTTCATTTGTCTATCATAATAAGTGTTTAAATTACGGTTGATTATTTTTTTTTTTGCAATTATATAATTAAAATTCTCTATTGTAAGATTTGCTTACTATATAATCTTGAAAACATAAAAGAAATTTAATTTTTTTCAAATAAAATCATTATACATATATACGTACACATATGTATATATATATATATATAAATTGAACAAATGAGATATAAAATTGGACATTATCTATCTTTAATTCATTGTCATAACTTTTTTTATTTATTATCATTAATTATATTTTTTAAAAAAATTCAAGTTATTTTATTTTATTATTAATATTAATTTAATGAAATAAAAGATACTTAAATTATTTTATTGGGATTACTTGTGTCAAGAAAATTCTAATAAAAAATACAAACAAATTTATTTAATTTTTTTTGTAATTTATCCATAATTATATAGGGGTACTTTTTTTTGTTCATTATTTTCAATATCTTTTGTAAAAGAGGAAATGGAAAACAAATCTTAAAAAACGTGAGGCCCAGCTGTGACTGGAACGAAGGGAGGCATCATGATCACAAGCTCAAAATTGTTGTCATTAGGCAGACATTGAAAGTACCTTAGCAAAGTTTTGTCTGTCTTTGTGCCTTTTTAGCTGTTTAATGTTAAAGCCTTTCAACTTGAAACTGATGGGCAATGGTGTCCTTGAAATTATATAGGGTCATTCAACATTCTTTCATGTCCCTGTCTTTCTTTCTTTCTTTCTTTACTCTTTTCCCCTTTTTAATTTTTTATTTATAACTATTCCTATGTTCTTTTTTTGCAATCAAAGTCATGACTCATTAGTCATTAGGATGAACTTGAGCACAATATTGGATAAGAGGGAGGGATTAGTTTAGGGAATAGGAATGAATATGACAGTCAATTCATATCAAAAGGGAGAAGAAAGTAGTTTTATTATTTTTTTTCTAAAAAAAAAATAAATTTGTATATTGATCAAAGGAAAGATTATATAAATATCAATTCTGAATCTATAATCGTACTTGGGATTAGTGATAAATTCAAGATTTTAATCAAAATCTGAAAAGGTATTGTATTATGGTATTTTCTTTAATTTAATTTTTTTATTTAAAATTGTACCATATTAACTTTTTAATTTTAAAAATTATTTTAATTTAATGCTTTTAACATTTTCTATTTAAATTAACTGTCGCAGCACTGATAAACAACTCTAACAAGTATGTGAAAGCCTTTACCACCACACCCAAACCCTTACCGATAGTTATAACATATTTGTGTTTTATTTATTCTTTTTTTCTCTTTATACAAAATTACGTCGTTTTTGAAATCTTTATTTTTGGAGAATAATGTTTTAAAGGGTTTTTATAGTTAAGGTTTTTGAAAGTGTAAAAATACTTCAAAACGATGTAATTTTGAAGAAAGAAAAGAAAATATTAAAAAAGAAGAGAAGAAAAGAAAAGAAAAAGATTATAATTATTAGTAAGGTTTTAAGTGTGATGAGAAAAGGCTTTGATATATTTACTTAAAGTCTTGGTTCGAACCTTAGCAAAAACACATCTTATTTTTAACCACTTTCGATCTTCTCTACCATTACAATTTTCATTCCCCAAAACCCAGTGAGAACTCGTGACAAGAATTCTTTTTCTCTTATAAAAAATGGTAGTTATTTGCTTTTGATGGTTGAATCTTGAGTTCATATTTGATATATATACATATATATATATATATACACTGAAACTACACCTAGTAGCATGGTAGTCCATCAAGAACTCGATTGGATATAAGTAATATGGGCTAGCACCAGGCTGATTCCGTTTTGTATTAACCCATCAGTCTCCACAAAATTGTGGTGTTTTAGGGCTCAAGCCTTCCATGACATTGCTGGATGCCAGTCATTGCAAAACCCCAAATTTACTAGTCCATATCTGACTAAACTTGGTATAATAATAGTAAGGGAGAAGTTAAAGAAAAAGTGGGTCTGCCTCTTTGTCATTATTTTTGTATTCTTTACTCTTTAATTATTATTTATAAATATAATTTTCATAATTAATGATTAAATCTAATATATTTGAATGATGATTAAAAGGAATAGAACAGTTAAGGAAATACTGTGGAATGTTTTCAGATATTGTTTGATCGCATTGCAATCGGAATGGTATTGGTTCTCGTTGAGCAAAGAGAGGGGTGTTATGTCTCTTCCTTTGCAGTCTTGTTACATTATTGTTTTTACCTAGTAGTTTTTGTAAATCTGTTTATTACTGAAGCCCTATATGCTTTTCAAAAAATAAAAAATATAACAGTTTGTGATGGTTATCAAGTAGAAAGTAGAAACTGCACCAAGATTCAGATTACACATGATTTCAGTCATCGAATCATTGTGTGGTGAACAATAACTTAAGCTCTGCATTTATCAAAAATTAGAACTTCCTAAAAGAGACTCTTGTTTTCATATGCACTGAGAAATATCATATTGGAAGCTTAGCTTCTTTAACTCTCATCAGATGAAAAAGAGAAGAAGGGAATATGCAGTTGTTACAATCTCCTTCACTTTGTGACTTGGAGAATAAGCAAAAAAAACAAAAAAAAAAAGTATTTGAAAAAGGATGAATTACAGAAGAATGCAAACAATATTAGTTGAATCCTGGATGAAGATTCATGACAAGATTAATCCACACTTGACAATCTGATCTAATGAACTTGCCAGATTAGTCATGCTAGGTCGCTCACTTGGATTTTCCCTTAAAGAAAGCTCAGCCAAATCAGCAAGTTTAAGCAAGGGTTCTACATTTCTTGGTAGAGGCACATTGCGATCGATAGTAGCAGCTGCCTTGCCTTGCCTAATCAGAGGCAATGCCCACTCAACAATTCCTGGAGGTGTGAAGTCTCTGTCATAAGCTCTCCTCCCACTTAATATCTCTAGCAGAACAATGCCAAAATTATAAACATCATTGGCCATATCTCCACTTAAATCCTTCTCTGTAGCACTTAAGATACCGAAATCTGCTATCCTTGCCCCCCATTCAGAGTCCAAAAGAATTTTCGAAGTCTTCACATCTCGATGAACAATGGGTGGAGGACTTCATTATGAAGGTACTCAAGTCCTCTTGCAGCCTGCAATGCAATCTTCAACTTCAGGTCCCAACCTAAAGGCGACAGTTCCCCATGAAGATGGTCATGAAGTGTGCCATGAGGCATATATTCATAAACCAGTAATCTTTCTCCCATTTCAGCACAATAACCCAATAAGTTCACGTATTGCTATGCTTTACATTGCATAGTATTTCTAACTCTGCTTCAAAATCCCGGCTGTTTGTATGAATTATTGTAGCAGCATTAGCTCGCTTGATTGCTACTTGCCTACTGTCAGGAAGAACAGCTTTGTACACAAAACCAAAGCTCCCTCGACCAAGCTCACTGAATTCTTTAAATCCATGAGTAGCATCTTTCAGTTCTGAAAGCCGATACACTTGGGTCTCTCCAATATATGTAGTTACAGATAGAGGCGGTAGCGGATTTGGATCAGGATCAGCCTCCACAACTGGTTTGCCTATGCAAAAACTGCACTGAATTATACCTTTTCCTTCACCTTTGGTATTAATGATTCGTGGAAAAACACAAGAAGCAACTAAAATCAATAAGCAACCAGATACAGAAGATCCAATGATGATAACCACCTTTTTTATCTCTAGCTGCTCCTGTAGCTGAGTGCCAGGTGAAGAAGGAACTCCACATACATCCCAACAAGAGCTGTTCTGGCAAAGTGAGCAAGGAGTGCATATTCTATCTACATTGGCACTGCACATACTTGAAGGGAAGTAGCCCTGTGAACAATTTGTCCCGCAAGGCAAGCACATCTTCAACTCATTTTGAGCACACAAACTTGTCAGCTCTGCCTCATTAAGGACGCTTGCATTGAAAGCAAACTTTCCACTAGCACATGACCCTGGAGAACATACACCAGGGCTACATAGCTGCAAAGGTGGACTATAATCTGGCAAAGAATGCTCATTCACTCCCCAACAATCAAGAACCAAATCAACTTCTCGAACCCCACAAGTTGTAAAATCAGATGAAGCAATAGCCGTAAAACCAGAAACCTTTGGAACTGAAGAAGCATTAATGTTGTTTCCCCAGCATTCCACTCCATGATCATCTACTTGAATGCCGCAAAAATGTTGTGCACCAGCGGGCACGGGCCTTTGGGGCGGCGGGGATTTTTAGACCCACCCCTTCCCCTTCTGCCACTAAAAACAAACTTTTTCTAAAAAAAACCCCCCAAAAAAAACAAAAAAAAAAAGCCCCCCCCGGCTGATTTTTTTTTCCCCCCCCCCCCCCCCCCCCCCCCCCCCCCCCCCCCCCCCACCCCCCCCCCCCCCCCCCCCCCCCCCCCCACCCCCCCGGTGGGGTTTGGGGGGAGCCCAAACTCACTAGAATCACCCCAACATTCAACTTCACCAGACATCTTCGAAATCCCACAAACTGAACTTTTCCCAGAAGCTAAAACCTCAAACTCACCAGACACATTAAAAGTTCCCAAGTTACCAGATTTCGGACCCCAACAAAAGACCACCCCACTGTCCTTAACAACCCCACAACTAAAACCATCCCCAGAAACAATATTCTTAACAACAATATTGCTAACATAATGATCACTAACAAAACCCATGGTAACATTGTTTTCATCAAGTGTTTGATGAAATTCCCAACAATCAACATAACCAAAATCATTACTACTTGACAAATAAGAACCTTTAATAGCACAAACATGAGTTTTCCCTGCAGCTATTTGTAAGTAAGAGTTATATCTATACGCTTTAGGAACAAGATTTATACCAAAATTCAAGGGATCCCAACAAAATGCTTGTGAATTATTGGAGGAAATGCCGCAAAGAAAGCCTTCACCACCAGAGAGAGAAGCCATGGGGGGAACCAAACTGAATGTGGGAACTGAAGAAGTTTTGTTGGATTTGTCCCAACAAATGATCTCTTGTTTCCCCCCAGCATCAATGGCACAAAAAAAGCCATTTTCTCCAAAAGCCGCGGCGATGGGGCCTAATGATCCATAGCTTGAAGCTGTTATGAACAGCAAGGGAAAAAGAAAAATGAGGAGGGAAGAGATAGGTGTTAGAAAGTAGCATTTTTGGGGTGGCATGTGTTTTGGTTTTTGGGTTCTTTTGTAAGTGAAGTTTTGTGGTGAAGTGAGGAGTTTGATGGTGGAGTTGAAATTGTGAGGAATGGGAACGGTTTGAGGCCATCTTTATTTACTGGTTTTTTTTTGGAAAGTGAGTGAGATTCAGATTTCAGACAGTTAGTTATAAGTCAAAACTTGGAAGAGTTGGACTTATGGGAAGTAGTTAATTCAATGTTTAACTGAAATTTAAAATTCATTGGGCCAGCTGTCCAACTGGTAACTGGTTTAACATTTTCTTTTCTTTTCGTTTCCTTTCTTTTCTTTTCTAGTCTATAGTTTCTCTGATTTGTTAATGATATCTAAGCATCAGAATCGTGATATGTAAGTTCATCCAAGTTTACAGAAGCTTGCATCATTTGCTTTAACTATATAATTTGCTAAATGATTCATCAAATTTTCATCTTTCAGCTTGATGTAATGAAGTTTCTCTAAACCAGATTCTGAAATGGCATCCTCAAGAATCTCAACCTAAAATCATTACTGCAAAAAGCTACTCTCCTAATTGAATTGCAGATTGTGTACCCTAATGACTTTTTGTTTGACTTACTTCTTGTGTATCTTGAAATACACAAAAGAGGTATCCTGCACATGAAAAACAAAGTGACACCATGATGTAAGTTTGATTGGAAATCAGAAGGGAGTTGAAGAAACCATACATGCACTCAACTGCAAATTCTTACAGTACAAGTCCATCAAAGTTCAATCCACAATGCTCCTCCTGGGGACATTTGGTAAAAACAAAGCAAGAATTTGGCATGGACCCTTTCCAGAAACATGAACCTGGAATGACCCAAAAGCTTAATTTTGCTCCTGTTGCTGTTAAAAATGGCAACCCTGGTAAGAAGTGCATGGAAAGATTTGCTTTAGCTATTTTTTGCTTTCCATGAGGTAATCCCGGTAAACTCTAGATTAATGGAAGTTAAACATATGGGAAGAGAATGACAGAAAGCTTGAACAGAGCAGGTTGTATGCATGGGAGATAACACCGGCTAACGTAGGCCCACTTGAGTGTGGTTTTTTGTCTCCATGTCTCCTCAGCCAAATTTTTTTTGCAGACTAAATAAATTGGAACACAATTATATCATCTTGGTAACCAGTATTGGTAGATTTTGTACTCCATCTACACCCAGACAAGAATCAATCATTGAAGAAATGTTATCAGAAGCAATTTGCTCCTAACCAAACAGCAAAAGGAATTAAGACATTACAAAGAGTTTCATAATTTGGTCAATAAGGAGAAACTAGTATACAGAAAATGAATTCAGAACATGGGGTGTTGTAAAGCTGCTTCCTAACTTCCTATTCCTTTACATGCCAATCCCATGGAAATGCTAGCATATAATCCAAGATTTTACATTAAAATGATAATTTCAATGGCTTTGTCAGAAGATAACTTCAGATCTTCCAAAGATTTGATAGTTCAAAGGGATCAGCTTTCTCTCTTTACAATGCCTGCTATTGAATTCATCAAAATTTTGCCCCATTATGTCTCAATTCCTCATGGAAAATGGCAATTTTGAACCTATTATTGTATTTACCTCTGTAAAATCATGACAAGAACATAACAAAGCAACTTAACCTGCTTTAATGGATACCTGAAGAATTAGTTGTAAGTTGAACAGAAAAAGAAAATGTTCTTCTTCTTCCTTACAAGTCAGGGTGATAGTAATATGATCCGTACCTGGTTGGAAAATATTTGTACAACAAGTTCAACTAACAGATTTGTAAATGCATCAAAGTGATTATGTCTGGTTAATTGTAAAAGTGCATCAAATTAATTATAGATTTAGTCAATGGAGACATAAGGCACATCATTTGGTGATTATTAATAAAGAAAGCTTATAAATATTGTTCTTTTGTGTATTTTTTATTGAATTAATAATCCTACGGTCCTTGCATGTGCATCTTCCTTGGACCCATAGTCACATGAGATTGAGCTTCATGCAGCTGTCATTGCTTGGAAATTAGTGATAATTAAATTGTAGGGTTGATTAATTAGTAGGAGATTGAAATATTATGTCTAAGTGATTTGAAGGGAAGAATGTTGAAGTTAAGCTATCTTTTCATTTCTATTGCTATAAAGCTACGGGACCTTGAGCTTATTCTCTCTCCAAAGTTAAATGAAAAATAATATTTTTTTTAAAAAAAATCTATGAATTATTCAAAAAAATTTAAATACATTTTTATTTTTTTATTTCGTTCAATCAAACTCTTATATTTTTATTTTGAATCAAATAAAATTTTTATCATTTATTATTATATGTCACATGACATTAATATATATAATATGTTGACATGTCACAATGGATAATGACGTGACTTGTTGATGTAAAATAATAACATGTTCATATGATATTTTTACCATCACATTAATGCCACTTAAATATAAAAATTACAAATGATATTTTGATTAATAACAATTAATCAATTTTAGTTATAAGGATTTATTTGTCTCAAAATAAAAATAGATATACTTAATTGAACCCAATAAAAAACTAAAAAATCATTATAATTTTTTTAAATAATTTAGAAATTTTCGTAATTATTATTATTATTATGCAATTCCAACACTCTAAATTAAATTGTATCATGGATTTGTTAAATTTGGAATTTATCCTAATTCTTAAATAAAATAAGATATTATTCTTCAATTATATGACTCAAACTCTACATTCAAATGTTAGAGATCTTTAAAATAGATTCAACATGAAACACTCAATTCTTATATTATTATTAATTCTTTTTACATTTTCTCTAAAATTTTTGTGTATGTATTCTAATCTAAATACATGAAAAAACATATAAAAAATAAAAAAACAACATATTCGAACATTTAATTTAATAATTAACGCTTATATCCTCCTAAAAACAATTCCAAATTCACCTTTTTTAAATAAAAAAATAAAAATAAAAGTACGAGTTACTTCATGGAGAAGAAGAGTAGTTCAAATCAAATCCTTTCAATCTCCAAAGTATATATATATAGTAAGCCAACCTTACCTTTACGAGTTTTACTTAATATTAAGCAAATAAGCAATCACTGTCAAAATGATCTTGGCAAACCCAACCATGCATGAACCAACTCTTCAAAAGCATGGAACCCTTTGCTTGCATTACTCGTTACCCTCCTAAGTCAAGATCCAAAGCAAACCCCGTAACAAACAAAGAAGAAGAATTTAGTAAAGAATAAGAAATAACAATGGAGCAACCCATCTTTCGTTTTCAACTCCTTCGTCTTAACGTTACCTAAAGTCCTCCAAACACATAAGAAAAGTAATGAACCATCCCTACAACCCATGATGCAGTCTCCATTCTCTTCACCAAATGGAGATCTCAACCTTCCTTTCCTTCTCCCTGCTTCTCTTCCTCTCGTTGCTCTCCCCTACCCAAGGTATGTTGCGTTTGAGGGAATTTTTAGGAGGAGAGAAAGTTGCTAAGTCGACCCTGAATTGTTATTATTGTTATTTTGCTTTCTTTCTTTTTTTTTTGTTTTTTTTCAGGTTTTGAGCCATCTCCGGCGCCAAGTTTTTCTTCCTCTTTGGCACCAGGATCAGCTTCTTCCCATCCTTTGGCGCCAGATTCTGGAGGGACTTTGGCGCCAGGTAGTGATCTTTCTCCGCAGTCACCAGCACTGTCATTACCTCCTTCTCTGGCGCCTGCGCCGATGACGGCGGAGAAGGTTCGAGAAGCGGATGTGGCTCCGGCGCCAGAGATGGAGGGAAGTGAGAGTTTTAAAGGGGCTGGTCCCAGTAGTCAGGAGGTGGAAGAGGCGGGAAAGCAGATGGTGAGGTGGTGCACTGTGAGAGAAGAGTACGAGGACTGTCAGCTGCTAGTCAGAGGATTGGACCAATCGAATGGATACACGTGGAAGTGGTAATTTTTGTTTTCTATTAGCAATTTTGGGCATTTACATGTTAATGATAGAAGCTAAAAGGTCGATTGAGGATTAAGATCATAGCTTAATTAACTTACAAAAGACTGCACTTAACATAAAGTAAATGGTAAATAAGCTGATAATTAATGCATTAGTTTAATCCAAAGATAGTTATCTAATTGGTATTAAGGTGCCTAATCATATATCATAATAAATTTAGCCGATTTTGAAGGTTAATACACTCATGCAGTTTAATCTAAGGATCATGTTGAACATTTCAAAGTACTAAAATTAGATTAATCTTGGTGGAAAGAGTTTATTTTTTATTTTCTGAATGCTCTTTTATCTGCTTTCTTTATAGTATTCAAAAGGAGACAGCTCAAGAGTGTTTGGAGTCAATCACAAGAGGGGAAGCAGATTTGATAAACTTGGAAGCAGGGGTGGCTTATACTGCATTCATAAACAACTCAATGAAAGCCATTGCAAATGAAGTTTACTGCGACCATGCTAGAAGCTATCAAGCTGTTGCTGTTGTCGATAGAAAAGCTTGCCAGGGAAACAAAGGAATCAGTTTAATGGACTTTGAGGGGCACAAATCTTGCCATGGAGGTTACTCCACAGCTGCTGGTTGGAACTATCCGATCAACCATATAAAAGAATCACTTGATTCTCAAAGGATGAATGACCGTGAAATCGCAACTGGTTTTTTCTCAAAGATTTGTGCTCCTTCAGAGTTTGAAGGAACAGGTATTTGCAGTGGATGTGGAAATGAAAATGGCTCCTGCCATTTGAGTAGCCCGTATTCCGGAGACCATGGAGCCTTCAGGTGTTTGGTGGAGGAACTTGGTGATATAGCATTCCTGAAAGCAGATACTGTTTTGCTATATTCTATGGAGGGGCCTCATAATCAGTCCTGGTCAAGCAAATCGGTTAGGGACTTCATGTAGGTATATGCTGCTTGGATTTTAACAATGTTTCATGTTCTCTTTCCCGTTAATTACTTAACTTGAAGATGTTTCTTCTTTCTTTCTGCAATTCAGGTATCTTTGTCCTGATGGGGGTTGCAGAGAAATCAATGATTACCCTGGTTCTTGCTCGTAAGTCTTTCAACATCAACTTAGTTTCCCTTCTCCATTTTCTGCACTTTCATTCTCAACAAGAATAATGATTCCAAATCAGTAAATGTTTGTGTTGATCAGATTTGGAGCTGTTCCTGCAAATGTGATAATGGCAAGCAATTCTCTCCCAAATAAAGAGAGACTGTTCATATTGCAAACATTGACCAATGCTGCCTCAGTGGAAGCTCTTCAAACAGCAAAATATGGTGCCAGTCCCCTGATAAGTCCAAGGTAACATATACTTAATACCCTAAGCAGGATTCTAGATTTCCTCCACAATTTCATCCTGTTTATGTTACAGAAACTTTCCACTGCAATCTAAAGAAACTTAAGCTCCTTTTGCAGTACACAAGAAATAGCTGCGGTCAAGAAGCTGACAAGGTCTTACCTTGGGATGTCAGCAACAATTTCACAAAGCATACTGCAGCTATACACCCCAAACAACCAAGCTGCTCCATCTTCTGTAAATCCAGTCTCAGGTAGACATTGTTCTTCCAAAAAACAGAAATCAAAATTTATGAGAGAGCTTTATCTGTTTTAAACAGGAATTCATGCTTGATTAATTAACTTTTGATGTTTATGTCTCCATAACAGATGTGGCCTCTCAATCATCTTCATGTGGTCACAATTCTCTAGTCATCGCACTCTTTTCAGTCCTGACAATGCTTTTGTTACTGGTCCGTACACCCATGTAGAGCAGAGAGGTCTTTTACATTAACTGTATTGAGAGACAGAATAGAAGTTTAGACAAGCAATTTGGGTTGTAACACATATATTTTCCAAAATGCCCAATTGATTTTGTATTTCACTCCATGCATGTTTATTATCTATAACTAGACTTAACCCCATAACCCCATACGATGAGTGGCTTAAACCTTAAACCTTAAACTTTAAACTCTAAACTTGAATTCCATAACTTTAAACATAAATTTATCTATTTAAATTAATTATCATATGAAATCAAATATCTTAATTAAAGAACCGAATTACATGATTGTTGGAGTAGACTAATGTTGAAATTTATCAATTTCTCTATTAATTTTTATATAAAATTAAGAGCCGGCCTTTTTTGTCATGGATCGAAACTTAAACCTAAACTTGTGCAGTTTTAAACTCTAAAAATAGAATTTAAATAAATCTATAAATCATGAATCCATTTTTCCAACTTAAAAGACATGCTTGATAAATGGTAGAAGATCTATGCTTATATTCTTAAAAATATGAGATTCGTGACATTCTAACTTATCTAATTGGGTTTTATTGATACGGGATTCGCATCAGTAAAGATCTGGATCTGTTCTGATACTACTTGTTACAGGTCAAAATTTAAACTTAACCTCGTATAGCTTTAAACTCTAAAAATAAAATTTAAGTAAACTTATAAATTACGAGATTATATTTCTAATCCAAAAAACATGCTTGATAAATAATCGAAATTTTTTGTTTATATACCCAATGTTCATCCCGTCTTTTACTGAATTGAAATTTGTGACACTCTGTCTGTAATTAATTACCTCTAATTCATACATCTTATCACAATATTAATAACATACAAAACTCTAATAAATATTTTCCCAACAATATATATATTTAATTAATTTAACGTACGGATTGTTTATAAGGAAAGGCAATAACTCCAAGATCCTACCTTCTTTTAATGGATCAAAGCTAAACATAGGAACATATTTTTGGAAAAGGAAAGAATTTAATCACTGGATTTACTACCCAAAACTTGATGAAGCCAGAAGGCCCACAACCTCCACATTAACTGTATAAATGTCATAGTCTGGGGTCACTCAAACTCATTACATTTTCTTAATTATCACTAGAAAATTCAGAGGAAAGAGCAAATTTGAGGAGAAAGATATAGATGGAGCTGATCAGGGGTCAGAGAATGGTGCCAATGGCTATTGTTTTGGCTTTGGTAATCATGACATTCATGGCTGCAGCACCAATCCCAGCAGATGCCGTTAAGATCGTGATAGAGTGTTCCCAGCCTGATTGTCAGAACAAATGCAGTGAAGCCTATGGGAGCAGGCTAATCAGATCTGCATGTGAGAAGGACCCGACAATTTTTGGGGGAACCATTTGTGTTTGCTACCACACCCCACCAGCTGCATCAGCATCGACATTACCTTGAAACTGACAAATGACAACTTATTGACATATTTACAGAAAAAAGAAAAATAAAAGCTTTCCTGCTCCTTGTTTACTTTGTTTCCTCCCCTCTTGTTTATTTGCTCCCTTTCAATTATTGCTATAGAATCCTCTCTTATACCCTTTCATCATCAAGACTGTTTAGACTAAGTTTTGAGTTGATAATTTAAATAATATATATTGATAATGTTCAAAATATTTGAGGTGTTCCAGCTAAAGGTCACATGAAATGGAACCTCTAAAAAGCCTAATTACACAGACCAAAAGTCATGAAATTCTGATTCAATATTACAGATGATTACATGGAGTTTTACAAAATGGGTATTCCCTCATCAAGGTGAGATTGATCTGGGGATGACGATGTTTCCAATGTTGTTGTGCCATGGATCAGCTAAGTGAGTTGCCAAGTTCTCCAGTGGTCCAGTGCCAGGGTAAGCTGATTGTTGAACACAGAATCCCACGAATGCCAACAATGCAAGGCGACCTATACAACAAATCAATCATAAATTTATCAAATTAGAAAACTTTCAAATGACTTGTGACACAAGAAGAATGGAAATGCCTAAGGAGAGTGTGAGGGTTTTTGTTTACCATTCTTGATCTCTTTGACCTTGTATTCCTCGAACTTCTTGGGGTCCTTGGAGTATCCCAAGGGATCAAAAGCACCACCAGGGTACTTCTTCTTCTCGGTGTCCTTCTCCATGCTGCGTTGGTGCTCAACGAAGGAGATGGCTAAGAATTCGATGACCAAGATGGTAGGGAGGGTACCCCATGGAACAGGGTTGCCCAAGTAAGTGGCCTGTCCACCAGGAATTGCAGCCCATTCTTGAGCCTTTACCCAGTTTCCATACCCCAAAGCCTCTGGTATCAACATACCAGGCTGCAAAGTTTACACTCATCAGAATTGCGCTAAATCTTCAAGAAAGCCAAGATGAGCATGCCTCTCTTTTATTATCATAGAGCTAGGTTACCTATTTTTCATGAATGCTTGCTCAAAAAATTAACAAAATGGCATATCATAGTGCAATTCTATACCATAAAAAATTCACATTTCAACTGTTGTGCATTAAAAACTGAAAGTATCAAACAGGAAAATTACAGATTTAAGAGTGAAAAATCAACTTACAACAGCAAGCATAGCCCATCTGCAGTGAATCAACTCAGACTCCTTGTACCTCTCAAGGTTCTCTGGGACCTCACCGAGCCTTAGTGGGTCAAATCCAAAGTCACTGAAAAACGCAAAACAAAGCTTTGTTCAACATATATCTAAAAGGTATAAAACAAACCCATTATTCAATTTAGTCACTTTGAAACCTTACCCTGGTGCTGAACCATCAAGGTAAGGTGGCCTAGGCTGACCAGGCATCCAGTCAGCTGACATGCTAACACGGTGGCTACCATTGGCACCAACACCGGGCAACTGCACGGCGGCGGCGAACTTGGACTTGGAGGAGGAGAGGACTGAAGGGAATGCGGTGGCTATGCCACAGCTCATGAGTGTGTTGGCAGCCATGGTCTTTGTTTTGGGAGAAAGTTTTGTTTGGGGGAGCTAACTAGAAGGAGAGAAAGTTCAGAATATGAAGGTTTAGAGAAAGAGTGGATAAAGGTCGCAGTAGGATTTCGAGGGAATCTAAAAGTGGATTGTCATTGGCTAAGGGATGGCACCCATTGTTGTGTCATTGGGCCACGTGGAATTTGTCAATCTTACTTGGGTGGATACATTGGGAAGGCTCTGGATATTGTGCTCTTGGCGTTTGTGTTCGAATGGTGGAGGTTTGAGTTGCCAGATAGAAAAAAATCAGGTGGGGTCAACTTCTTCTTTATGAAATGTTACTAGCATTTATATATATGACTATATTAGTAACCGAAAAATAATTTGCTTAGGAAAATTTTTTTTTATGCAAAACATTTTATAAAAAATTTTAATATTTTTTATTATTTAGATAAATTATCAAAAATATTTTTAATCGTTTAGATGTTTACATAGAAAATACTTTCCATCATCACTATTGAAGTTATTTGAATATTAATGATAAAAATCATGCGTTGTTTGCTTAATACACTTTATTTAAATGAAATTATTTAAGTGTTACTTAAAACTCTTTAAATACACTAATCTAACTGCAGCTAAAGTCTCAAAATGTTGTAACGATATAAGAACATTTTTTTTAGTTTTCGAAAAAAGTCTTATGCCTTTCAAAAGTATAAAATATTTTCCGAGATCAATGAGCATTTTTCCTTTTAACCCGTAAAATATTTTATATCCATAATAAATTTTTTATCTTCTAAATAAATATAAATCTTAAAAATAAAATTATTTTCCGTTAAAACGAACAAACTTTTATTTAAAAAATTAATTATTATGTTCTATATTTACATAATAATTATTCTATTTCAAAAATCATTCTATTCCGTGAATGTTAAGAGTTGAAAAAACGCTTATAAGAGCAAGCATTGGCCCATCCGCAAGGATAGGGGTGTGCATTGGTCGGTTCGGTCGGTTTTCGGTCGGTTTTGACGAAAAACCGACTAAAAATTTTTGGGATATAACCGACCGAACCGCCATAGTATAAAGTCGGTTTCGGTCGATTTTTTTGAATGTCGGTTTCGGTCGTTATATCGGGACTCGTGGGGGGAGGAAATTTCTAGACTTGAGTGGGGGGGCGGAATCGGGACTCTTGGGGGGGGGGGTCGAGGGAATCGGGACTCGTGGGAGGGGACCCCTGGGAGGGGGCCGAGGGGAATCAGGTCGGGGCCGGGGCAGTCTAGAGTTGAGACTAGGGGGAGGGGGCGCCGACGGGAGAATCAGGTGAGTCGGGAGAGATTGGAGGGGGATTTTGTTAGGTTGGCGGGTTGGGAGGGAGAATTAGCCAATTAGGGTCAGCACCGGAGTCGGGGCCTCGGGGGTTCGGGGGAAGTACTAGAGTGCTGTGCTGCTGCTGCCAGGGCAGCCGGGCGGAGGACCCATGGGTCACCTTGAGTAGTCGGTTTTTCGGTTGGTTCGGGGGGGAAGGATTTCCCCCCGACGACCGAACCGATCAGCCGACGAGGCCGATCGGCACAATCGACGGTTGCAGTCGGTTGGGCGATTCCAACCGACCGTTGCTCTCCCCTACGCAAGGAATCAACTCAGACTCCTTGTAGCTCTCAAGGTTCTATGGTACGCGAGGGGTGCATACCATATACATATATATATATATATATATATATATTGTCAATTATATGAGGATATTATTGGGTTGAAGGTTGGTTTTTTGTTGGAGGATTTTAACAGATATCTTAAAATCATGTATTTTGCATTACTCAATCGGATTAAATAAGATTTCAATACAAATTTAAAAAACGTAGTGATATTAGGATACTTATTATTTAAATCGATTATAAATAATAATTTTAAACATTAAAATTTAATTTATTTATATTACTTTTTGTTTATAAATTCTTTATAATTATTGTTATAGTTTTAAAAAAAAATCATTTATTGCTATTCATAGCCATAAACTAAGACATAGGTTAGTGGCTTATTAAGAACATAAAGAACCTTAAAGAGAAAGTACCCCATATTGTCCAAAAAATCTGGACTTGGGATGTTTAGATACATTCACTTATTCACAATAAATTCTAGCTAGCTAACATGTTGTCCAAATTGGGACAGTTAGTTAAGTCTCAACTTGCTAGAATTTCAATAAAAGAATCAAAACTTATTTGAAAAAATCTTAAAAAGTTCGAGAACTTTTTATAGTGTTATGTCTATTTTGATTTATGGTTGTTTAATCTAATGAATATATATATATACACACACACATTG
The DNA here is from genome assembly GCF_002168275.2 of Theobroma umbraticum. Taxonomy (NCBI): domain Eukaryota; kingdom Viridiplantae; phylum Streptophyta; class Magnoliopsida; order Malvales; family Malvaceae; genus Theobroma; species Theobroma umbraticum. The sequence goes on along the minus strand of NW_018397268.1, from coordinate 2,943,847 downwards.
TTTCTTATCATTCAATTCACTTTTTGGTTAATAACAGGGGCGACTCAATAACCTCAACAACTAAAAGTTAAATGTTCAAATGAGACTTTTTTTTAATGGAAAATAAAAAAAAATTAAATGAAAAAGAAAAATTCATGAGTGGATATTATAAATTGAAAAAAATAATTGATTTTATATATATATAAAATAATTATGGGAGATCGTTGAATACATATTATTTTTAGTTGATTGATAATATGAGAAATAATAGAGAATTATAAGTCACATAATTAAAGAAGTGATTAATTATCTTGACTTTTACATATTTTTAATGAAAAATGAAAAAGATAGTTAAGAATTAATAGAACGTGAAAAGTGAGAGAAAATAAAAACTTGTTAAGCATGAGAGGATATGTAAATATTTTATTAATTATTTTAATTTTATATATTTTTAATATAATTAATTATATTATTATAAAGTTATAAAACTTATAAAAATTCAAAGTCTAAAGAAAAGGTTAGCTTTATGCTATAGTCGACTCTGCTTAATAAATTTTTGAAATTTCTTTTGGTGGACAATTGTTTTTTCTCTTGTGCATACATTCTCTTTGCAAAAGGAATATATAAATCAAAAATTGCAACACCAAGGGTAACAGAGAATCATCAAAACCATCCAAACCCAAATTAAATAATATCTCAAATTCCCAAAATAAGAAATCTAAAAAAAAAAAATTCAAACCCATATAATTATAAAAATAAATGGCAAGAGGATTTAATCAAAATTGTCTAACTCTTGAAAAAATGAAGAAAATAAGATAAGTGAAGCCATCTGTCCATGTGATGGACACTTTTTGGAGATGGAGAAAAGGAAAAGAGATAGAGAAACTTTTAACTTCTGTTTTTATGTTGGTTATTTCTTTCATACAATTTTTTTTTTTAAAAGTATTGCCTTGATACGGTAATTAGGAAATAAATTTATGAGTACAAAATTTTGGGAAAACCTTATTTTCTTTTTCTCGAATAAATATTATCGACGATCATTAAATTTATATCTTTTTTTCATTTCTCTCACAGAATCTAATCACTAAATTTTTTAAAGTGTGTCAAATATGGTCATAATAAATGATTTCATCAAAATAAATAATAAAATAATAATGTAATAACCACTTAAGTAATCACATCATTTTAAAAATTATTTATATTAACCTTTGTAATCCATCTTTTTCTCACCATTTTTGTTTCTTAGTTTTGTTACAATGAGAAAATCTACAAAAATAATAATCAAAAATGAAATTGAGAATGATTAAAAAAAGTTTTCATAGATTTTTAAATAATATGATTATTTGAATGATTGCTATATCGTTATATCATTATTAATTTCAATAAAATCTATTAAAATAATAATATCGAGTATAATTTAAAAAAAATAATGACAAAATTGAGACTAATTGAAATTTGGTGGGTAAGATGAGGAAATAATATAAATTTAATGATCGCCTATGAAATTTAATCTCTTTCTCTCTTCCACTTGCATGTCCAAAGAGAAAATGCTATGCCGACCTTTCTTGAATTTTATTTTCCCTCGTTCAATCACATGGTTCATGCGTAAAACGTGGTTGACCGGCCAAAAAAGCAAAATCTTATCCACCATCTTCAAACTACAACAAGCAAGTCAGCAACCAAAGAATAATAATAATAATAATTTATTCTTCATCTTCAAAATTTTCCACATAATTAATCAAAGTAGGGGCAAGTTTTAGGTAGCTATAAAGTATAAATTAAGAATTTAAAACATAGCCCACGTTCTTATATTAAAAAATAATTTCTACGCTCAAACATAAAGCATACTACTCTAAATGAAAATAAAAATAATTTAACAATTGATCATGTTAAAAGTGTAAAAATAATTTTTAAAATAAAGTATAAAGATTTTTCAACTTTGATTATAATTATACGTAAGTATATTAATTTTTAAAATAAACATTTAGATAATGTTAATACCTAAATGTAAAATATCTTAAATATTTTTTTTTTCACTATTTTTTTTTTTTAAGGCTAATCGATGATGCTCTCTTACACTAGTTGGTCACGTCGCAAATGAATTTGGTCACAAAATACCAAATTCGATCAAATCTCCGTAAGGGAGTACGAGATCTAACCTTACACCATAGATCTGAAGCTCCCTTGGAGAGCACCATCATAATTGTGCTACTCAAGGGAGCACTATATCGATGTTCCTTAGGGGAGCCTACGATGCTCCTTAAGGGAGCACAAACAAGAGCACCAAATCTAATGCTTTTTTGATAAAAAATTAAAAATAAAAAGAGTTTATATAATAATAATTTTTAAAATTAATAAAAAATAAAATTATGTTAAAAATATTATCATGTCATCAAATTAATAGAAGTATTGACAGTTGAGTAATGACAAAAATTAAATATCAAACAAAAATATTCTTTTAGAGTGGAATATTCATTTTGAAAATTAATAAACTTACATTTAGTTGTCGTTAAAAATTGAGATGTTAGAGTATTTTACTCTAATTTTTATTTATTTTTAAAAAATGACATAATATTTTAAAAAAAATTCTTAAATTCGAAGTATTGACAGTTGAGTAGTGACAAAACTTATTTGTCCAACGAAAATATTTTTTTTAGAATAGAATATTCATTTTGAAAATTAATGAACTCATGTTTAATTATAGTTAAAAATTGAGATGTTAGCGTATTTTACTCTAATTTTTATTTATTTTTAAAAAATGACATAATATTTTAAAAAATTATTAACTTGTTTAAGAAAATTTAAATAAAATTTTAATTTTTACTACATTCAATCAAAGTTTTTTTTTATTTTCAATTACATAGATTTTTATAATTAATTGTTGCTTAACTGTTATTAATTAAAATATTATTTTTTATTTTATATTTAAGTGACATTAACATTACATTGAGATGATGGATGAAAAATATTATTTAATTCTTTTATGATACCATCATTACCTACCATAACGTATTAACTCATGTTGTATAAAATGACATGAAGTGTAATTACAGTTAATGACATTAAAAATTATAAAAATATATTTAACTAATTGATCTCCATGTTTTATATTTTTTTAATAAAAATATATTCTCAAAAATAATAAAAAAGGGTAAATATCCAACTCTTTTAAATTTTAGTTGAAATTTCAAACAAGTTTATTAGTTTCAAAATGGACACTCCACTTCAAAAATGTAAATACTATTAACAAATATTAAAAAAAATTAAAAAATTCTTTTTTATTAATTTAAAAAATTATTATTATATTTTTAAAAAATTAAAAAAAAAAAAAACATCGATCGGTTGGTGTTCCCCTTGAGGAGCACCAATGCTCCCTTAAGGAGTCCAATCGGGGATCCCCCCGTGCTCCCCATGGAAGTTTTTTTAATTAATAAAAAAATAAAAAAATAAAATTATATTATAGTAATTTTAAAAATTAATTAAAAATATTTTTTTTTTTAGGTTTGTCACGAAAATATTATCAATTGGACCAACATGTCTAATAAAATATTTTTTGAAGTAGAATATTTATTTTTAAAACTAATAAAATTTTATATAATTTTCATATAATCTCTATGAAAATTTAAAATAAGATCTTTTATCCAAAAAAAAAATAAATAATAAAATAATAATATTTACTTAACGGTCTCCTAGCTTACGTGGCCAACTGCCATTTTTAACTGTGGTGAAAACCGGTCACCGACCTTCTGGCCTCATGTAAATCTACGTAGACTCGGGACGCGTCAGTTTAAAATGGTAAAACGATATCTGATCATTTTCTTTAACAAATCATCATTTTCACGGCGTTAAATTTCCGTGGGATCGGCTGCACTGGAACTTCCTCTCTTTCACCGCGTTTTTTTCTCTCGAGTCTCTCAGCTCCAGAGCCACGGACTCCCTGCACTTTCCAATGAATAAATAATAATAAATCCCTCCAAAAAATAAAAACCAAAAAGGAAGAAGAAGAATAACCAGAAGGATGGCTTTAACGACGTCGCTAACGGCGGCGGTTCCGTTGACGGCGTTTCGTGATAATAGAGGAGTAGTAAAGACGACTACGTATAGGATGAAACAGAGGCAACGAGGGAAGCAGCAAGAACAACAACGACAAGTGCTGGCTGTTTTTGGTAATTTTAGTCATTTCGGCGATGCTGTGCGGAGAGACATGGAGTTCTTGAAAAAAGGAGTTAAAAGGGGAGCGGAATGGGCAAGCGAAAGTCTTAGGGTTCCTCAGGTGAAGAAAGCTTTGGACGACGTCGTTTGGCTTCGGAATCTCGAGGATCCTCACTTCTCTCCGCCTGCGCAACCGCCGCCGTGGCCTCAACCTTATTATCCAGGTTGAAATTTGAATTTCTTTTGTTTTCGGTGGAATTAGTAATAAATTAAATTGTTGAAAAATGTGAGCTAAAACTTCCGTGGTATTTGGATTGAGAGAAGTGGAGAAAAAGAGAATGAAAAATGAAGAAGGAAGAGAAGACAAGAGAAAGTTCTTTTTATTTTTATTTTTATTTGGTTTCTATATTTAGTGAAATTAGTAAATAATAAATAGTTGAAAGTGTTATTTACACTTCAGTGGTGTTTGGATTGAGAGAAATGGAGAGAAAGAGAAGGAAAATGAAGAGAAAATTTAGATATATTTTCTTTTGTTTGGTTTAGAAAATCACAATAGAAGCGAATGAAAAGAACATAAAATTTTCTTTTCTTTTAATTTTTTTTTTGGGTGAATTAGAAAGCAGGGAAAGATAAAATTAATTAGTTAATTTTAAGTTTTAATTTGTTCTATTTTAGTTACTGATAGTAGAATATCGATGTTTTTATAGAACTCTCTGGTTTGGATTTGATGATGGCTGATCTAAAGGCATTGGAAGCTTATGTTAGTTATTACTACTACCAGTCAAAAAAATGGTCAAAGCCACTTCCAGAAGCTTACGATGCAGAAGAAGTAGTTGATTATTTCAGTCGCCGGCCTCATGTAGTGGCCTTTCGACTTCTTGAGGTAGTTAAAGCGATTGATCAACCATGTTTGAACTTCTGTTTGGTTTTCATATTTTCCATTTGTTCGTTTTACCATTTGCTTTTTGCCTCTAACAAAGTTGCTAAAAGTAACAGCAAATGGTGAAGGAAAAATCATTATTGATTAAAAATGAACAAATGACTAAAATGGTTGTCTTTGAGGTTTTAGATGATAAAAAGAACAAATTATAAAATGTATGCTGATTTAAGAGTTAGAAAATTTTTTTTTTATTTAAAAATATTAAGTTTCTGTTTTTGTATCAAAACATGTGTTACTTTTTTGCTTCCAAAAGCAACAAGTAGAGCATTTGGATATTCAAGAATATAAATTTTTTTGAATAGTTAAAAAGGACAGTACTTTTAGTGAATAATAAAGTGTATTATCAAATATGAATTTTCATTTTGCTTTTTGCTTTTATTTTTTTTTAACTTTTGAGAATTGAAAAATCAAAAAGCATGTAACAGAAACAACAACCTCATGAAGTTTCAGGGGGTTCTTTTTGATCAATGTGCTCATGGGGCAGACAAGGCATGATCACCAAATTTATTGCTTTTGCATAGGAATGAGATAACATGACAGAATACATAACTGTATAATTCCTAAATTCTGTTTTGAAATTCAATCTACTTTCTAAATATGCCTGTCTGAGATGAGCTACTTCTTCTATTAGATTTTCTGTTCACTATTCCCAGCCTCTTTGTTCTTATCTCTATAAGCAATTAGTTATCTGAAGCAATTCTGTTGGCTTACGATATTGTGTTCTGAAGGTGTTCTTGTCCTTTGCCTCTGCTGCAATTAGAATTCGAATGTCAGGGATCAAAAAGTCCTTGAGACCAGGTTCAGTAAAGGGTGTTGACGAGAACTTTGCACAGTACAACTTTGGAATGGTGTTAAAGGAAACAATGTTAAGCCTTGGTCCCACATTTATCAAAGGTCAGAATTATGGTCTAGTTGAAGCGTGAGCACTTGTTTTGTTGTTTGCAGCCACTGGATAGTTGTTGTTTCTCTTTGAGTTATACGGTTGGCATTTTATTTTTCTCCTGCAGTCACAAGATTATGAATATGCTAGTTACATGCATTTCCTTGCTGATGCAGTTGGTCAGTCCCTTTCCACAAGACCAGATATTATTGGTCCTGAAATTTCCAAGGTTAGTGTAAAGAGAATTTCTTGCTTTATATTTGCTGTATTTTATGTGGGAACCTTTAAGTGACTATTATGTTGGTTGATATAGTTATTAATAACTGTTAGATAATTCATGCAGCAAGATTAGCCATTCATTCAATGCATTTATGTATGTCTTTAATTTCAACAATTTTAACCTAATAAATTAATTGGATAATTTTATCTTGTTTTGGGTGCTTAAATTGTTCATCATGTGATTCAAATGCTCTGTGATCCTTCTATTCATTTACTAACAGTTATGTTTCAGACTTCAGACTTGATATTTCTGTTGTTTGTTTATCCTTGAATGTGTGCTGATCTGTTCCTGGGGAACATGATAGATATGATGTTTCTCATCTTCTTCTGGATTTTCTACATTTTTTATTGTGCCTAATGGTTCAATAATCTGGTTTTGAGTTATGATGGCAGGCATTATCTGAGCTACACGATCAAATTCCTCCATTCCCCAGGCCTATGGCTATGAAAATTATTGAGGAAGATTTAGGTTCTCCTGTTGGATCATTCTTTACCTATATCTCTAAGGAACCAGTAGCTGCAGCATCATTTGGTCAGGTGGGCCATTAAATACCATTATCATGTGATATCAGTATAAGCTGCCAGGGGGGTGCGGGCGCTGGCAGGGCCCTTGTTGTCAAAAAAGTTTTTGGGCCCCATTTTTAGAACTTGTGGATTAATATAACAAACTTGTTAACTATTTTTGTTTTAAATATAATATTGACTTAATTCTGTATACTTTTTTATGTAAGGATGAACATATGTGATCTTTAATTCCTATGTGATTTTTTATTTCCTTAAATTAAGATTTTTTAAATCATCCAAATAAGCACGCTAATGTATTTTAATTATTGTCTCAATTGGTTTCTTTTTATGTTAATAATAGAAAAAACAATTAAAGAAAGTTAAATCATTAAATTTTTATGCAAAATTAATTGTGTTTTTACCTTTTCTTTTTTTTTTTGTCTTTTAAGTTACCATAATTCTTTTAAGGTTTTAAAAGGCATAATCCTTTGCCTTTTTTTGTTAGTAGTTAGACTTTGTAATTTGTTTTTCGTTTTTTACATCTGAGACCTTAACTTTTTATTCAACCTTTTCTCTATGAAATATGTATTATAACATTTGAAGTTAAAATTCTTTTATTCATAAAAAGAAATTTATACATTGTTATGCAATTATACTATCATTGTGTTAAAATTTAGTCTCTTATAGACTATTTTTACTTTTAATTTAATTACTTTTTTTGGGTAAATCACTTTGATTATATAAAACACACTTTTATTTCGGCCCCCTAAACAAATTTTCTGGATTTGCCCTGCCAGTGTATTTGCAAATTTTTTTATTGTCTTTCAATCACCATTTTAGGTCTACCGTGGGCGTACTATGGATGGTTTTGATGTTGCTGTGAAAGTTCAACGTCCTAATTTGCTCCATGTGGTAGTGCGAGATATTTATATTTTGCGCCTTGGGGTATGTATTGACATCTCTAGCTGTGTTCCTTATGTGGTTGAGCTTTCAATTTTTTTATTTTTCAAACTGAGCGATCAGTCTTCTTTTTCCAGCTGGGGTTGTTGCAAAAGATAGCAAAGAGAAAGAATGACCCTCGTCTATATGCTGATGAGCTTGGGAAAGGTTTAGTTGGGGAACTGGATTACACTTTGGAGGCTGCCAATGCTTCTGAATTTCTGGTATTCATAGCATTATCTGTTTAAATTTGTAGCTCTTTTGGGAAATAAATCAATAACATAGAAAAGTCCTGGAAAGGTTACATATTTAGTCACTACAATGGGAGCTTTATATATATATATGGGGAAAAGGGGATTCGAACCCTACTCTTTTTGAGAGGGAGATACCTCAATGGGAGCTTAGTTATTGAAGTTGGCCAAAATTGTTGCCTGTGTAATACGCCCAGCCTGCTGAGGCTTTGCCTTGAAAATTGAGGTAGGGTGAGAAGGAATTATTGGCCATGGATTTACTTTGTTGTGGCAGGTCAAGGATTTGGATTTTCATCCTTTTTTCCTACTCAGATTTTTTTTTCCTGTTGTTCAGTTCATGTCTTGGAGAGAGCTCTCTCTCTTCTACTAACTAGATGTGTTTTCTACAGGATGCTCATTCACGTTTTTCGTTTATGCAAGTTCCAAAAGTATTTAAAGAGTTAACCCGGAAGAGAACTTTGACCATGGAGTGGATGGTTGGTGAGAGTCCAACTGATTTACTTTCTGGAAGTACGAGTAACTCCATCAATCATGACTCTAAATATTTAGAGAGGCAGAAAGTTGAGGCAAAAAGGCGTCTTCTTGATTTAGTGAGTAGTGATTAGCATATATTTTCCATATGTTCATGACTTTTGTCAAACTCTTTGCTTACTGCTTAGTATTTGATACCTTGTATATAGACTTCTGCTCCTGAACAATCAGTTTGTATTTGAGTATGGTATGTGTATAATCACATTAATTTTAGACCTAGGTGAGTGATTTGCCTGAGAATAACTGGGAGTGGTAGCGAAATATCATATTTCCTAAATAATATATATATACATATATATATATATATATATTAATGTGATAAACATGGTCTGGGATTATTTATGAACTGGTCCAAAGAAGCTTGCTGTGTATATGGTGCAAGTTAGAATATCATCATTAATTTGTCTACCAAGAAGTTGTCAAGATAAGAACATCAAACAGCCAGTGCTTAACAAGAAAAAAACTTGATTGGCAGTTGAGAATGTGAGTAGGAGGTGGAGGTCAAGGGGTTGAACTATATTTAAAATTTTGAAATCCTTTAGTCTGCAAATTGCAAAATTTGATCTGCTATTATGAATGAAGTATCCACATTTTGGTATCAAGTCGGTCCACCTAGGGACCATATTATGGCACTTAGATTGGGATTGCAGTTTCTTCCCCTAGTTAATGGCTCTTAAAAACTAATTTTCTATATTCCTGGCATAAACAATAGTTTGTTATTGTTACCTAGCTAAGATTTATTTTCAATTGATTGATATCTTTTGTGTTCTAACTATTATAGGTGAACAAAGGAGTGGAGGCATCACTTACTCAACTCCTTGAAACAGGCTTGTTGCATGCTGATCCACATCCTGGAAACTTGCGATACATGGCATCAGGACAGATAGGGTACACTTGTCCTGCCTTCTTTCAATTGTAGGAAGATCTTGGTTTTGCTTTGCTAATGGAAGGGTTTTTCTTTTGGTGACTTCTGCCCCAGGTTTTTGGACTTTGGCTTGCTTTGCCGAATGGAAAAGAAGCATCAATTTGCGATGCTAGCATCCATAGTACACATAGTAAATGGTGATTGGTCATCCCTTATTGAAGCTCTGACTGAAATGGATGTTGTAAGGCCAGGAACTAATACCCGGCGCATTACCATGGTATGATTTACTTGTTTAATGGCTCTGTGTATAAACTACAAATTTTATTTGAGCTTAGAGTTTCGACAGGTGACTACGGTATTCTGCCTATTGTTGTTGCTATAAAGCCAAGTTCATCTTGTTGATTTTTGTCATACGGCAACTGTTAAGATTCCTGCCAATGAGACTTTTTTTTTTCTTGGTTCCTGCCAACAATACTGATGGCTTTTTCTTTTTTTTTTTTAAATGGTTCAGGATCTGGAAGATGCCCTAGGAGAGGTAGAATTTAGAGATGGAATTCCTGATGTCAAGTTCAGTAGGGTGAGAAATCACATTTTGAACTTTAGTTTGCGTACTGATGCTAATTACACAACCATAAGGGATAGCTTTCCATGTCTGAATCAAATTAGTAGAATTATGAATTCCAACTGGATTTGATTGGCAAAAGACCTTTCTCTTTTTATTCAGAAAAGCATGTGGGTTGATAGATATCTGAGGACATAGATTCGATTTAACCTCATGGATGATCAGCTAATTTCCATGTAAATTGTTACCTGCTATTGATATTATATTTTTATATTTGTTTTAAATGAAGTCATGGTTAGAAGATTGTTATCATGTTTAGAATTAAAAATACGGGTACTGATTATCCTATTGGGTTCATCATTGTAAAAGCTTAGCTGCTTAGTCTTTAAACAATTAACTAATTGATCTTTGCAAGCCATATTTTTTCTGAACAATTCTGCCTTTGAGTTCCTAAAGTTCCAACTTAGATGCCAAACATATTTTAGGCCATTGAACTCATAATCGCATACCTAGTGTCCCATTCTTCATAGTTTGACATAAGATGCCCAACCCCTATCATTTCAAAGCACTGATTCGTTTGGAAATGCTTATTATCATGCTTTCTTTTTCTCTCAATGACTCCTTATAGTGTTATTATACATAATTCCTCTCACTGAATCCAGCTAAATTTTATTTTCGTTTTTTCTTACTGCCTTGTATCTTTAAGTGCTGATTGTCATATTAACCTTGTTGAAGGTTCTGGGTAAAATATGAACTCATAATCACATATCTAGTGTCCCATTCTTCATAGCTTGACATGAGATGACAAACCCCTATCATTTCATAACACTGAGTCCTTTGGAAATGCTTATTATCGTGCTTTCTTTTTCTCTCTATGACCCCATCTAGTGTCATTGTACATAATTCCTCTCACTGAATCTATGACTCCATCTAGTGTCATTGTACATAATTCCTCTCACTGAATCTAGCTAAATTATTATTATTATTATTTTTTGCTTTTTCTTACTGCCTTATATCTTTAAGTGGCTGATTCTCTTATTAACCTTGTTGAAGGTTCTGGGTAAAATATGGACTGTAGCTCTCAAATATCATTTCCGCATGCCGCCATACTACACACTTGTTCTACGTTCTCTTGCTTCATTGGAAGGTAAGTTATAGCATTCCTTATTTCTAAATTTTGATTTTTTTTCTATTTATTTTGGTAGAAACTTTGATGTTGGTTATGCTTTTCCATTCATCTGGGTTTTAATCTCAAGTCTCAACACCAAATGTTGCATGAAGACCTTCGAAGGTGGTATAAAGAATTCAGAATGGAAAGTTTGAGAAAAAAGCTACTTGTTTAAAAGGATTCAGAAGTATGTCGTGCATATTTTGATACTATTTTAACCTGAAATTTTACATGACAAAAAGAATATTGTTTACTACTTTATCATACTAATGGAACCTCAGGCGGAGGAACCAAGTCTGAGTCATTTGAATGATTCACATAGCTCAGTAGAGTTGATTTGTGATCAGCAATGAAAAGAACTTGAGTTGAGTTCAATTGGTTCAAGTTTTTCTTGTTCTCTTGATTAATATCATTAGTGAAAAAATGGGGTCTGTAAGGTCAAGTTATAAGAACCCAGGAGAAATGTTAAAATGCCAATCTAATAGGAGTGATTGTCAACAACTATTCTGTTGTAATGTGGTATTTTTGCGTATCATTTGTTGTAGCTTTTCTGTCAGGGAGGTGCTATGATTGTGCATCTGCTTTCTTGTTCCATTTTCTAAAATGAAAAAGGAAAGGGACTAATTTATACAGGTTAAGTGTCAATATTTTTGGACAAAAATGGAATGGGAGATGCTTCTGACAATGCACCTTTCCTGCATTGCATGTGTTTATTAATTGTTTTCCATAGATGCAGCTCTGTTTTAAATATTTGTATGGTTCATCTCGGTTCCTTTATAGACAGTTTATATAATGATCCCAACTGGCTGTAATCTCTAAGTATTCTCCATGATATTCTTTCAGGTTTGGCAGTAGCTGCAGATCCAGGCTTTAAGACATTTGAGGCTGCTTATCCTTACGTTGTCCGCAAACTTCTAACTGAAAATTCAGCTGGAACAAGGAAAATTTTACATTCGGTAACAATTTAAGACTACAGTTTATTTATGAGCCAGACACCTATATCAGTTTATCATGCGTATTATTGAAGTCTCTGTCAATAGACCTTAACAATTAGTGACAGTTTTATTCCAAAGTAGTTTTGCTGCTGCAAATGAAAATGTAATTTAGGCTTAGGGATGTTAGTTTGCAAGTTAGTAAGATGTGGATCTTACAGAAATGGCTGTTATATGTTTGAATTATACTCTGAGGTACTTCTGCTTGACAACTATTAGCATCTCATAATTTAAATTTCCAGAAGGTTAAACACTAGTTGGTTATTTATTACCAACATTGCGAAATGCATCGTGTAATTCTTGGGACTTTATAGTAGTGGTCACTTCTATATATAGGGTACTGAACTATATTTTTTTTTGGTAGCTCCAGGTGACATAAGGATATTCCTAAGTTGATTTTGTAATTTTTTTGTTGTTTTATCAATTTGAATTTTTCCAATTCAGGTGGTTTTGAACAAAAAGAAGGAATTTCGTTGGGAGAGGATGGCACTTTTCCTGAGAATAGGTGCAACAAGGTGGGTTGAACTGTTATGGTTTACCATCTTTTATTCATATCATTAATGATGCCATGACCCAATATTTTGGAAGATCCTGTCCATGACTGGGACCTCCATCATTTTCCATTACCGTATAAGTTGTTCTCTAAGCTTTTGAAAGTGATTACTTCATCTTATATAAGTTTTAAGCTTTTTAATTTGAAATTCGCTTGTGTTTAGAGTTGTGTGCCATACAAATACAATTTGAAAAGAAATCAGAAGGGGGAAGGAAGAGTCTTCATTAAGAATTTAAGTACTTTTACTTTGAAGTCATGCATGTTCAGAGATCTTTTCCATTGCAGATTCTTAAACCAATAGGGGTAAAAGAAAAGAATGGAAGACTTGTAGATTGAGAAATCTAGGTCCATATGAATAAAGAGGACACACAATGACAGTGAAATGGACTTACCATTTATTTAATGAATATGAAAAGCATACAGTCTAGTTTCGAGAAATAGAGGAAAAGATGGAAGTTTTCTTATCCTTTAAAGGTTTATGAAAATGCATTTGGAGAAGCCATGCCTGCTCTTTATTGTGTGCTCTCAGGACAGGCATTCTAATGAAACCTTTTCTTTTTTTCTGATGGCTTTTAGTGTAGCTTTTTTTTGTGCTCTCAGGACAGGCAATCAAATGAAACGGTTTTTTATTTTTCCAGATAGCTTTTAGTGTAGTGTCATTTGGTGTTTAAATTTAGGCTCTAATTCCAATATTTTCTGTAGAAAGAGTTTGCAGTGGGTGGTAGCATCGAGTGGTGAAACTTCCATAGATAATTTACCAAATGGAACTAATGGAGTATTTGATGTTGCATATCTGTTGCTGAGGCTTTTACCATCCAAAGATGGTGTGGTGCTTAGAAGACTTATAATGACTGCAGTGAGTGCTGTTCAACTTGATTCCTTTCTTCTTTCCAGATTACCTCTTGTTCATGGGATGGTTGATGGCAACCCCTGAAGTGCACATTGCTTGAATTTCTTTGAATTCAGAGTGCCATCAGCTTTTAATCAATTTATTGTGCCTTACATTAGCTGGAATTTTCCAGTACATTTTTGTTGGGGACTGATGAATTTGGACTAGATCTCTTACGTGGTGACCTAGTCAAAGATGCAATGGCTTTCACTTAGCAATATCAATTTTTTTTCAATTGTTGTATTTTGTATTTTAAACTCATTTTGCCTTCTGATGAGCAGGATGGAGTTTCATTAGTCCGAGCTCTGGTTTCTAAAGAAGCAAAGGTTTTCCGTGTCCAACTTTGCAGAATCATTGCCGATATCCTACGCCAATGGGTGCTTGAAGCTCTTGGGCAAATTGTGCCAGCAAGCCAGAATAGTTACCAGTTAAGGCTGGCCAGTGGGCCTGAGAATAGAGAGCTAGGTCCATCTTCCAGACCATTTACACCCACCTTCGACTACCAGTCCCTTTTGAAGGATAGACGACTGAAGGTGATCTTCTTCAAGATCCTAAACTCTGCAAGAAAGGAACCTGCATTGCTGCTAAGGTTTTACTGGACTTCATTTGTAATGTTCATCGCTGCTTCAGCCCTGGCTTTTCATCGGCTTTTAATCTCTTTGTCTGAAGCCTACCTGGGAACATTGCCATTTGCTCCCAAACGGTATGCAATGAGCACATGAACCTTCAGTTGAAACCAGCAGAGAGCCTATTCTTTTTCCACAAAAGTATTCTTCAAAGCAACAACGAGAGCTGATCTTTGGGAGAGTGAAGCTAACATGGTCAAGACTATTCTTCGGAGTTGGATTATATGGCATTTCTTGGATGAGTAATCTTCCTTGGTATATCTATGGAAATAAAGCCACCTTTTATTGACGTTGCCAATTTGCCAAAGATGCAACATGTGGATAAATTCACTGTTTCAAGCCTTGAAAGACATACGGAGGGGAGATTTCAACACTTTGTCGCCGGTGTTCTGGCAGCCATGTTTACCATATTCAGAGGTAACTGTACATTTTCAAGCTTACCAGTAATGATTTTGGCAAAAAGTTAGATTCTACATGTAAGTGTTAGAATATATTTGTAGTATGTGTATATGTTTAGGATATAAAGGTCATTAAATATAATTTTTATGTATTATATAAACTAATGTACCAAAACCCTAAGAATTACTAGAATATTTTTTCTACTGTGAGTAGCCAAAGAATTTAACATCATCATTCAATAGAATATATATTTTTATATATACATATTGTGAAGTTCATTTTATAAATTCAGAGATACACTCATAATATAATGCTGTTAGTAGGCTAGTTGGTTAGATTACAATACTATTAACTATTGCGGTTAGACTGCCTGTTAGTATATTACTGTCTTGGAATACAAGATAATATACACAGAGTTTTGGAATGCAAGATTTCTTTTCTTGCATTGCCTCTCGTTAATGTTTCTTTCGTGACGAGTTGTCACGTGTTAGGTCCATGGTTCTTACACGTGAGGTGTCTTGGGGTTTTGGGTACGTAAATATAATAATAATCATTTCATCTATTGTTAATTAATTTTAACTGAGACGTTCATTTTAAAAGATTTAATATAATATTTTTAGTTAATTAAAGTTAAATTCTAAACAAGATTAACTTTATATACATGTATATTTTATTTACCTTTGTAATTATATACATAGTTTCGAATTACAAGATTTATTTTCTTATAATCTATATAACCTACATTTCCCTTTGTTTTGTACATTAAAATTTCAAGCATGTCTCATTGAAATTGGCAGGCAAGAAGCCTTCATTTCTCGACTAGGTTTTGTCCTCAGAATGAAAGAACCCGAAAAACAACAAAATTGAATTTGTGTTTTCCTTAATTCATCTCTGCTATAGCATGATTCCCCTTCTGATTTGAACTTATAAGGATAGTACAAAACATGCTTCCATAGCATCGTTTTCAAAATTTTTGGGTTTGATTTTGGTATGTGGGGCAAGTGGGGTGAGAATTGTGATTGAAAAATTAGTATCAAATATGTGTTTGTTGCATGGGATAATTGCAAAATTTGCAATCATCATTTATAATTTGAGGGCTTATGGTTTCATTTTTTGATACTGATTGAGCATAAATATTGATCATACTTTTTAAATATGAATCAATATTAATTTTTTTTAATTTATTAATCATTTTAAATAAGTAATTCGAGCGTTAACTTAACCGTTGTATTTTATTTTTAATAAGAAAATTTTGAGTTAAAATTTTATTATTTTAATATTCTTTAAGTTATTTTCAATTTTAAGAATATTTGTGCTACGGATTTCATTTCAGTTTTTGGATTTATAAATAAAATTTTTTATAATCAAATAAATATATTTTTTTATTAAAATATATATTTATAATAATTGATATTAAAATTTACTTATATTAAACTTTTTTTAAAAATACAAAATTAATATAATTTTGCATTAAAGTTTCTTTCTCAATTATGTTAAAAAATCAGAAAATATCCTATCAAAGACATAAATAATAAATGATATAAGCGCTAAAGTTGGAATTTCTAAATAAAATATTTTAATAATTAATTTTTTTTTCAAAAAAATAAAACATAAATGTGTGGGAAATAAAAGATTAAATACTGTCGTATTCTACATTTTTTGCGAGTGTCAGTATAATAACATACCTCTCCTCGCCGCTATTCGCAATCACGCGCTTTTCATTTCCTTACTTCCTCCGTCACTCCGATCCAAAACATTAAAAAAGGGAAAGAAAAACCCCAAAAATTTCTGACTATAAAAAAAACCCGGAAGATAAAATTTCTCATTCATCCTTTCACTTCCATATTTTGTTTAGATCACTCCGCCGTTCACCGGAATAAAATCAACCCCCACAGTTCACTCTCTCCACCATGAGCTCTCAGGTAATCTTATCTTCACCAAATTTCCATTCCATAAGAGAAAGATATTCAAAATTCTTATTTATTTGCTTTTTTTTATAATTCTTTTTGAATTTGAAATTTATAGGGAGGAATATTCAGTGGGTTCACAAAGCTATGTAAGGGACTAGCAGTGATTCTTATCGGTGGCCACATTGTGGTTCAGCTTCTTCCTTCTTCTGTTACTTACCTTGCTCTTATTCCCGCCAGGTTCTTTTTCCTATTTTTCCCTTTTTCATTTGTTTTCTTCAATTTTATGTTAATATTATTCAATTTCCATGCTAGAAATTTTGGTTGCCCTTTCAGTGAAAGACCCATGTTGGATTTTGGTCCAATTTTCATTTTTAATTGGACAAATTCTAAATCATAGCATTAGAATTTTCTTTTTCTTTTTTTTTGAGGGGTGGGGGGGATTGGGTGTTTATGTACTGATGGGTTGGTTCTAGTTTAATTAAACAGTTGATGTCTTTACATGCTTCGTTGAGTGACTTAAGATTTATTATTTGGATGTTTAGATCTGGATTCTGGAATAGTGTTAGCATTTTCTTGAACTTGGCTGGTTATCTTTTGATCATATGATGGCTTTTTTTCTAGTTAATTGGAATCTATATTGCTTTTCAACATATTCAATGGGAGTAACTTAGATTTTGTTTATTTGAATGCTTAGATCTGGGTTTAGGAACTTAAATTAAACTATTGTTTAGATTTCTTGAATTTGCTTGCTTATTTTGGCGAGTTGTTTCGAGTTAAGTATAATATTTATTGCTTATACATGTTCCTGGAGAATGACTTACGATTTCAATATGAAGATACCTAGATCTGCATTCTGGTGCTTCAAACAAGCTTTTAGAAATCATTATCTTTACCACCTTCAGTTTGATTGGTTGAATTTTTTATGTTTTACACTTGACCAGGGGGAGTGGTTTTGAGGTTTATTTAGAGTTTAGATCTACATTTTGGAACTTGAAGGTGGATATCAGTTTACAAACCTGTGTCTTACCTGTTATTGGTTCAGGGATTAAAGCTCTAACTGTGTTTTTGGATAAGTTGCGAAAGTCAATATAATCAGATCCTGTCAAAAGAATGGGTGCTTTTTGAGATCAGTGATCTCGTTGTAATCCATTCTATTTGATGTTAATGTATAAGTATTGAAACAGGAAGCAAAATGTTATGTAAATTGCCTGCTGGAACACTTACTATGACTATGAGATAGTATACAAGTTGCCCGTTATGGTATGGTTTTTAGCACACATGATAAAGCGTGCACCTGTAATTTCTTTATCTTTATCTGTTGCTGATATTAGATTCAGATATGTTGGAATACCTTTTTTCCATAAGATGTGGGAGAGAAGTGCTTTGGTTTGCAAGCGTTATTTCAATGACTTGATTCTTTTTTGTCCCTCATGCAAACTTATTTTCAGGACAATTCCTTTTGGTTGGAATCTCATAACTGCTGGTTACATTGAGCAATCAGTACATGGGGTATAAACATATTTTAGTTTACTCTTTCTTTTGCCTAATTTTTATTGTTTTAATCACATAGTTGTACTGATGGTTACTGATTTCTGCAGGTGGTTGTCAGCACACTTGGTCTCCTTTTCATGGGGAAGTTGCTTGAGCCTGTATGGGGTTCTAAGGAGTTCTTGAAGTTCATCTTTGTAATTAACTTTCTAACCTCTGTTTGTGTTTTCATCACTGCTATTGCCTTGTACTACATAACAAGGCAGGAAAATTACCTGTGAGTACTATTATCTCCCTATGTGTTTGAGAAGCATATATTTTTCATGACTTCTTCTCCTTATGCCCTTCCCTCTTTTGTTTGTTCTTTTTTCTACCATTCTCAATCAGATATTTGAGAAGTAAAAGAGAATAAATTTATGAAATTGTAGCCCTCTTTCCCCCCCTTTTTCACTGACTGATTGGTAGGAAAATGATGTAATTATCTCAAAGTTGATGAAAATATATTGTGCTAAAGTTAACCTAATTATTTTTCCCATCATGTGTACAATTTTTATGACTCTCAACCTTGATATGCTGATTCTCTTTTGGTCTTTATGCTAGTTACATGCCTCTTTCTGGCTTCCATGGGGTGCTAGCAGGCTTCTTGGTTGGCATCAAGCAAATTGTACCTGACCAAGAGCTGTCTTTATTGAAAATAAAAGTAAAGGTAAACATTGATACTGTGAGCACCATGTGATAAAACCTTTTTTTAGTTTGGAATCTGCCCCTTCTTACTCTTTGATGATGCTTCCTATGTTACGCAGTGGCTGCCATCACTTATGCTGTTGCTATCCATTGTCATAAGTTTCTTCACCCCAGAGTCAGCAACATATCTTCCAACTTTGATATTTGGAACATATATGGGCTGGATTTACCTCAGATACGTGCAGAGAAAACCAGAAGCCAAGCTTAGGGGTGATCCAAGTGAAGATTTTGCATTCTCTACATTCTTTCCTGATTTTCTCAGGTATTGTTTGTTTTCCTTTTAGCTCATGAAATGACAAGTTCATTCTAAGCTCTCACTTTCTCTCAAGTATTTCCCTCTAATGTGGTACAGACCAATCATCGATCCCATTGCATCAATATTTCACCGGATGCTTTGTGGAAAGTCTGAAGCTTCCACAGATGCTCAAGGTTATACCTTGGGAGGAGCGCCATTACCTGGTTCTGACCCCATTGAGGCAACTAGGAGAAGGTAACTTTTGCATGAGATCTCTATGGTTGAGATAGTAATGATTTTGTTTTATTGTAACAAAACAAGGGCAATTCCTTTGAGAGAAGAAACTTTTGGTTTCTGACCTCTCTGTAAACGTTGCAGAGAAAGAGGTGCTAGAGCACTAGAGGAGAGATTGGCAGCTGAGAGGTTGGGTGCTGCACAGAATTCAGAAGACTCACAAAAAGAAGGCGTTGATAATGTTTGATTGCTCAGAAACTCCAGCATCATTGACAACTATGGAGGTTATGCCATCTCTGGAGAAGTATCTCTTTGTGGACTCTGGTTGACAGTTTTGTTATATATTCTTCTGTGGATTATAATTCTCATAGTACACAAATTTCTCTTCATTTTTCCTTTAATTTTTCTTTTTTGGTTTTGTTTTCTGCACAATGAAGTGGTCCATCTATGCTCTTGCACCATATATATAGAGTAGAAAAGAGAAGAAATCCTAGATTATATTGTTACCCTTACATTCAAAATAGAGGCAAAATTCATCTTAATTTTAAATTTTTTTTGTTCTTATTTAGGCTCTTTAGCATGCTTGCTTTGTATAATACAGTTTTATGGCCATTTTCAATGCACTCTCTCCACATTGGGGACCCTTAGTTTGTAGAAGCTCTCATTTTGGTATTGCCCTTTACTCTCCTCACTACCAGGTTGGACAGGCTAAAGGGCCAACTTAGTATACAGTTCTCACTCTCTTGTGATCTTTACTTGACACGGTTCATTGTTATATGTTGTGATCCAACCTTGATAACTTTTATTATCTTATCAAAAATAAGATTAATAAATTTATGACCAATTTAATTTAATGGGTATTTTTTTATTGGTAAAATATTTGACAAAAGGAAATATTTTCTCTAGCCTAGATTCATGAATTTTTTTTTGAAAAATAAAAAATTTTAAGTATAATGGTGAAATAAAATTTTAAACTATTAAAAAATTTTAAATAAAGTTTTATTTTTTTATATTTAATAAAATTTTATATTTTTATTTTAAATCAAATAAAATTTTATAATTAATGATTGATTAAATATTATTAATTAAAATATTATTTATTATGTTATATTTACATAATATTGATAAACTATTAATATAAAAAATAAAAAATTATATTATTATATTAAATTAATATATTATATCATCATTAATTATAATATGTTAATATGTTATATCATTATTAATTATAATATATTAATATATTAAGTAAAAAATAATATTTTAATTAAAATAATAATTAATTATAAATATTTATTTGATTCAAAATAAAAATATAAAAATTTATTTAATTTAGAATAAAAGTTTAAAAGTTTAAATGAATATAATTATATAAAATAATAAATTATATTTTAATTAAGATAATTAATAATAAAAAATTATTTAATTTAAAATAAAATATAAAAAATATAATTAAATATAATAAAAATATAAAATTTTAAAATTTTAATATTATGTCAAAATTTTAATATTTTATAAAAATTATATTTTTACAAATAAAATTTATGAAAAAATAAATAAAAGAGACGTGTCTCACAAGTGATGTTTAAAAGGTACAAGGTGGCCTAACTCCCAAAAAAGGCCAGAAAAAAAGTAGAGCTTATCTACTATCAGTTTCACGCACACCATATTTTACTCTTATGCGTAATCGCCACGTCAGATAGAAGGAAGGCGTGGCTTTTATTGATTTTCCAGATGTACTTCGCTGATTTTTTGATCCTACCAACTGATCTCAGAACTGAGTTGCACTCGATTACTCCTCTTTTTCAAAAAGTTTTTAATTTGTTTTTAAATTTTTTTAACTATATAAGAGCAAAGGGGAGAGCTCCCGAAAAGCCGCTTGTAATTTCATTTTTGTCAGAATTTTTTTTTCCGCTTTCTTTGGCCACCTTATGATCCTTTGAACATTCTGCCAGTCAACGTTGAATCAAACGGTCAAGGTAAACTATCGGGTGAATACTTTTCCGTTTCCTTGATCAATCATCATCCGATCAATTTAATCGTAATCGATAAATGTTTTTTGTTAGTATCTACTTGATGCTTGATTTCGGCGATGAAATTTTTTCTTTTCCGTTTGAATTCTCTTGGAAATAATTATCTTAATTTTTTTGATCATTGTCATATTGTTCTATTTAATTTGCTATTTCTGGTGATATATATCTGTAATTGCAGTTGAGTTATGTACTAGATTATGTCATTTGGCGAAAAATTTCTTGGAAATTATTTTTAATTTGGGGATTTTTTTAAAATTTTTATTAGGCTAGATATTTCTTGGAAATGAAATATTGTAGTATTAGTTTATGATTCTTTGTATTTGTGAGAGAAATGCGCTTTTACACGAACAATAATTATAGTGAGGAAAAGCAATGGGATTCGACTGGTATTTAAGGTGAAAATTTGTTTATTGTTTGTGGCCAAATGAATCAAAAGATAACTGGTTACTGGACGGTATTAAAAACAATTTTGGACAATTTTATGGCATTAATGTGAAAAGGATGTTTTCAATTGTTCTTTTACATATGGAGACTCATGGGGTCTTTGAACTATGTAATGGGAGAGGTACGCTCAATATAAACTTGAGAACTCCAAGTTCGAGTCTTAAATTTTAATTGCCGGGACGTTCCTTCGGAAGCAATGTGTTAAACTGTTGCAGTGAAGGTAATGGTATGGTATATATGGCAATATGCAGTATGGTAGCTCGCTAATATCTTACTATGGTTGTTTGTCTGGTTTTTTTTTTCTTGCTAACCAGGTCTTGTTGAAATTGGCTGTTTGTTTTGGAGAGAGGAAACAGTTTCCATTTGCTTTGCTTTCTTTAGGTGTGCAGGTGTTGATGATTCTTCAGAAGTGGAACTCTAGCATTATATTGGGGCTTTGAGATGCAAGGGTAGAGGCTATGGGATTTAGGGTAGAAAGGGAGTTGGTGTTTTTAATCTCTAGTCCTAAGGGCTTTGGAGATAAACTACATGTTGATGGGTCGGATCTTGGAGAGCCTTGAGCTGCAACTTTAATAATATAATAAGAAAACCCAATTCACAACTGATTTCTCCTCCCCTAGCCCCCCCTCCTCTTTTATGATTAGTTCTGGATAATTTCATTGAAAACTTAAATGCTCTATCAGCTTGATTAGCATGTTTGTATTTGCCTCTTTGGCGCCTCTTCTCGTGTTGTACATGATGCTATGTATTTCCTTTTAGAAGAATTCCCCTTATCTCATTTTGTACTTGTATTATTTTCCTAATAAAAGCCCCTCTTTCCCATACTCTGTATTTTTGTTAGATTAAACCTAGCAATTTAAATGCACAAACATTGAGTTGCTGCAACAATTAAGTATTAGAGTATATGCTGTTAATTGCAGAAAGTTAAGTGTGTACCAACTATATATCAGTGTTAGGGTAGAGAATTTTTCTTTTATTATTATTTATTTTTGGGTGCAGTGTACTGTAGGTGGAAATAATTAATTTAGGCTTAAAGTGAAGCCACAACAGAACTCCAAATAAGCATTAAAATCTTTTAAGTCTACTTATATATTGTAATTCTTTTGCAAATATATATATATATATATATATATATTAATCTACTCTTGAAGCTGTCAAGTTCATATTGATTACAACTCGACAGAATGACAAACAGAATAAAGTACGAAGATCTTAGGTTGATTAACTAGCGTACAGAGAAAAGAAAGTACTTGTATCAAGAAAGCAACTAAAGTTATATTTGATGGAGGACTATTGCATGGCTATGAATGAACACTTAAAGATTTCAGTGAGGTAGAATTGGAGAGATTTGTAGGATCTCATATATATATATGGTGTAAGTTTAACAGGTTTCACATCCAGATTGCTAAAGAAGAAGGTAGTGCTACAAAGAAAACAAACTAAACTAGTTTCAGAGGTGCTTAGATGCAAAAGACTTGATTGATGGAGAAAAACTGTACCATGAGAAGATGCAACCATGACAGTGAAGCCATTAGATGTATTTCAATGACTGTAGAAAGAGAAAAAAAAAAAAAACCCCAAGCTTTTGAAAATATTGGACTAGTAGACACTAATTCAACTTTGCCTTTTTAAAGGCTTTGCCATCTAACATCAAGATGCTTAGAAATGTCATTTGTGATGGCGACCTCCTTTTGTAAGAATCTAATTGGATAGTGCATCAACACTTTCTCAAAGGAGATAGGACATGACATGCTGAAGGTTGTTATTCTCATTTTCTGCTAAGATGCTGAAGGATGATATTCTCTTGTTAATCTAATGTTACTCTCTTGGTGAAGGTTGTTATGCTCATGTTCTGCTGAGGAAATGACGGTTAGAGTGTTAGTTTGAAGCTTAATTTGATTGTCTCTCACTATCTCTTTGCCTCTTTCTTCTTTTGAAGAGTGAGATGGGTTCTTATCTTTAAGTTTTGTCTGTGTTAGCAATTTATTTACCAGTAAGTTTTTACTTCTTTTAGTTATCCATGTTTTCAGCCTTCTCCATTTTCATTTGGATAAATAGAACTTCTGGAAACCTTGGGTAATTCTTGGGTGTCAGAGGGTATTCAAGGGATAATTGCAGGCAGCAATATTTGGACGTTTACAAGAAATGTTTCCAGTTGAAAGTATTTGTTTTCTTGCAAGCAAATCCTCTAGTTATTAAATAACTCTCTTTCTCCCCATCTTTCTTTGAAACATGTATTTTGTCAAACATTCCCCATTTCAGATAAATGTTTGCTTAGCACTTCTCGTTTTCAACAAGTTCCTGTGTCTAGTCCATTGACTTTCTATCAGATTCTTCATTCATTCTGTTGCAAGAAGGCCTCTAATAAATGTTTTCTTTTAACAAAAAAAAAAAAGAAGAAAAAAAAAAAACTCGTTAAGGGTACTTGTTCCTATTTTTTTAATGCCTCTGGTTAGTAGTTTGTTGCTAGCCATCAAAAGGATCGCCAAGATTTGGTTGAAAGCTTGGTAATTTTCTATTTTATTAGCATTTATCTAAAGTGTACATGTTGTATTGCAGGCACCTTTTGGTCACATTCAGCAACAGGAGAAAGAATTTTCCTTTTTGAGCTTTCTATCTTCATGTCAAGATTCTTTGTGCCCTTACAGCTGGTATAATTTGTTAGAAATCAGTTTTATACTGGGGAAGGAAGTGTTAGTGCTCCTAGAAGTTTGTAACCTCTGTTGGGAAGTTTTTCACACTGGAAATGTCAACATATCTTTATTTAATCTAAGCTTGGGGATCTTCACAGCCATGTATCATGTAATTGTGCTGATCATTTCACGGAGGATATGGCATTAGAACTTAGAACTATAGGATATTGTAAGCAGTCTAGAATGAAGTGTTGAAAAGGCAAGAAAGCTTTGGCATAATATTCTTTTTTATTTTGGAATATCCATTACTGGTGTGGTATGTCATATGTTGTAGTATTTTATTTGGGGCCGTTAGTGGCATAGGTGGACTGTCTTCCCTCCAGAGGTATTCTGATGGTGGGATATATTGTGTTGATCATTTTCTTTTGCACTTGAGTTTTTTAGAGTTGGAGTATCAGGAAGTTCTGCTGCAGAGAATTAGGAATTCCATTGTTGGGTGCAGTCAAATAAATAGATGGACAAAATCTTAGTCAGTTGCATGAATTATTGGATTTGTTCCTGCTAGCTCCTTTATACCTCTTGTCATCTGATATTTTCCAATATTCTCACACCTTCCATTTAATTAAAACTAGCTACTTCTTTTAAGATGATCAACTTCCTTATTGTCTACCATCATGTGTCTGGGCAGTAATATTGAAAGAAGCACATATTGCAATCTAACAATTTGTTGAAACTTCTCTCAAGCAGTTGCGAAGTGCCAACTAGGGAACTGTACTATGTAGGTAACTGCTGATTGTTATGCTGTGATTATGATGATGATTGTTGTAAGGAGGATGATGAGAATGTAATAGAGTTGATAATTACCATTTTTTTTTTAATTTTCTTTTGCATCACTTAAATGCATGGAAAGAGCAACATCGAGTTACTTGCGTTCTTTTTAAGCATTCACCAAAAGTTGTGTGCGGTGGTAAATCATTGGGTTGTGGATGGTTTAGACATATGATGCCAGTCTCACTCTCTGTGACTGCATGACAAATTTTTTGGTGTCCATTGGTTATTGCTCATTACCCCTGAAAGTATCATTGTGATGGTTATGAATTCCATTCATGTGCTGTCTAGAGTTGCTTTGAGAATTGATCTGGAATTTTTTTAGCTCAATTTTGCATGAAGTGCACAATCTCAAGCAGTTACATAGACATTATGTTTTACAAGCTACAGGATTTTCCTTGCATGCCACCCTTTTACATGTGATGATTTCAACCGCTGTAAAATCAGATATAATTTTAGAAAGGAGTCATTCCCCTATGGTGTATCTGAATTTTTGTTTTAAATGTTTGGGACAACTTTGTAACTAGGGTGTTGTTACTGGTGTAGAATAGTATATAAGTATATTTGGTGGTTTATATTCTGTATAGAGATCAAAGTTTTCAAAGTATAGATGTAGTTGATTGTAGTGACTTATTGTGGGGTAATAGATTGCTGAATTGACAATGGCAACTTTTGTTTTATCATTTTAGGTTTATGGATTTTTCAAATTTAAATGGGCTTGATGTTTTCTCTTGTATATGCAGACAGTGATAACCAACGTTTTCATTTTCTTCTCTCAATGTTTGTCTTGATTTGAATCCTTCACTTAAGGCTCTCATCCTCAGCTTTCATTATTAATGTAACTTTTCAGGTTGGGCTGTTATCTTTCTTCCTTAGGAAGATATTTTTCGTGGCTGCAGCTTAACTTAGAGGTTACTTTAAATGGGTAGAAACATTTTATAGTATAATATGTTTCTGTCTTTAGAAAAATTTGAGATATATGTTGTATGGTATAGAGTGTAGATAGGCTTTGATAAATTTAATGATGCATGGGAGAGGTTCGGACATACGAAGTTGTTCATGGAAGTCAATTAGACTTATCGTTTCATATGAAGCCTACTTCTTGAAGCATAAAGGTTCTGAACTCACAGAACAGTTTAATATGTTGCCATAAAAAGAGGAAATTTGGTCCTTGCTAGCAGGACTTATCATCTGCATTTATAAGAGACAGAATCGAAGTCTCATTTCCAACAAAAAGAAAAAAAAAATCAAAGTCTTATTGGGCATAATCTGCTTTTCTAATTCTCTTCCTTTTGATGAAGCTTGGCGTTTGTAATTTTCTAATTGAAAATAGAACTTTGTCTTCCTTTTTGCCACATTATTAATTTCATAGAGTATTTTGCCTTTGACAAGTAATTTCTGCTTTGTTGTTTGCATTTCTTATTGTTAATCTCTCTTATTCAAGAGAAATCATGTATAAAACTTAGAAATTTTGGTTGATAATGTTGGTTATGGCTGTAGGAAGCTGTTGGTGGTTTCTGTCTGAAGCTCTATATAATTTTAGAGCTCAATCTGTTTATCACGAACATAGTTTTTTTAGCATGTCCAATTTTACACTTCCTTAATGAAAATTACCATCTCATTTTGTCATAATCTTATGAATGTCTTCTTTTTTCTTACCACTTGTTTAGTGCAATATGACATTTTCTGTAGCTCGATCTCTTTGTTGCAAATTACTACCTCCTTTATCTTAGTCAATCTTGACCTGATACTGCCACTACTGGTCTCTCTTTTATGATTACAGCTTCTTATTCTGCAGTATTTGTTACCTTATTTGCATCTGAATTAAAATAATATGTTCAAGATGCTTGCAAAGATTACCAATGATCCTTTATTTTTTTGAGCACGCTTGTATTAGCTATTTTGAACTTCATTTGCTATCCAATTTCTTCCATTTCTACTTCTCATCGGTAATCGATCTTTACAACTTCTGTTGCTTGCTTCTCCATGCATATGCACCATGTTTTACCTATTGTTTTTCGAGTTCTTTTGGCTGATTTTGAGATCTTTCAAGAAGCTCATTCCAAGGTTTGTTATTTATTTTTTACTCTTTTTCATGAGATCACATCATTTTGTTTTTTCCTCCTATGTATGTACAACATCAGACATGTAATATGTCTTCATCAATGCTTGAACTTTAAGCTCTGATCCTGTGAGGTCACATCCTTTTTCTTTCTGTTTTCATGTATTTGTACTAAATAGCTTGAACATATTAATGTGGCTTCCTTAATGCTTAAAATTAGAATCTGTCTTGTCAAGTATAATACTCATGTATATGAATACTCATATATAATGCCTCTGTGTGTCTTTGGGTTTATGTATACATCTGTTTCACCAATTTATGGTCTACTTCATGGTTGATGAGCATTTGAACTTTTCAGCTACCTCCTGTCCCATGTAAATGCAGGTTGGTGTTCTTTTTCACTTCTGATTCTATACTCTGGATCATCTGATATGCAGAGGCTATGGAACATAGACAGTTAACAAGTGGAGTGCAATTGTTCAAGAGAGACCAGAATCAGAATCATAATAGTATAACAGTTGAGCGACCCTATACGCATAGAGGTATTCTGGATGATTTTACATTGCCATCCACTCATCAGATGCTCTTTTCCTAGTATTTTATTTTATTGAGTGATGCACATTGGTTATACAGATTGGAAAGTCTAGAAACAACTGGAAATTTGCTGTGTAGGGTGTTAGCTTGTCTCAAATTATTGGGATAATGTGAACGATTTTACATTGATATCCACTCATCAGATACTCTTTTCCTAGTATTTTATTTTATTGAGTGATGCACATTAATTATACAGATCGTAAAATCTAGAAATGACTGGAAATTTGCTGTAGGGTGTTAGCTTCTGTCATATTATTGGGATAATGTGAAATTTGATGTGAGATTTAGTTCAATGCGATCCTTGGTTGAAGCTTCAACATTTCTTCTTTTAGGCTATGTTGAGGATGGAATTTATTTCAGTTTCATTTGGAAATGAATTTTATGCTAAAATTTGTTTTGCAAATAAATTCTCATATTTGAGACACTATTTATTAAATTGTAGATTTTAAATAAACTCAATAGGCTAGTTCACTTTTTCTCTTGTTAATCTTCTTGGCAATGTAAAATTGATTTCTACCAGCCAAAACTGTTAATTGGTTCTCAAAAAGCAACCAAGGTTTCACCAACAATGCTACCTTCGATGGACAACATAGTGTGTGTTACTTGGGCATAATAGTTCCTGTTTCTTCTGAATATTGTGTGCAGGAAGGGCTATTGCTCCTGAAAATGGTTCATTTGTTTATCCCATGGAAAATGTTCCAAGAAGTACACCATACTCTGCCATTCCACAGTACATAGCAAGTAGGCCACTTGAGCATTATTCATCAAATCTCCGACTGGGAGATTCACAAGTTCATGCTCCTCATTCCTGCCCATCTTATGACTCCTTCCTGCACTGCCCTGGAGTTGGAAGCTTATATTCAACCCCAGTGAATGATACCAGCCATAGCCATTCAATTCACCATGACAGTTTTGCTGTTTGTGAAGTTGGGGATGGTTTACTTGATTGTGGAATGAATATTGGAAGAGGACTATTCAAAAGAAAAAGCCGAATTTCTTTAAGCTGTGAGAGAGGTGGCACAAGCAGATACTATAGTGCAGGAAGTTCATCTAACTCATTTGAATTTCATCCAGATAAACAGGCTACAGACTATCCAAATTACCCTTCTGGTACCATTGGGTTATCACATTATAGGGGAGGCAACCTCTCAAATGGCAATGAAAATCCTCCCAGGAATGTGAGAAGCCGACCTAGAAATGATTTGGAGCACAACCCACGACAAATACATCCATCAAGCTATTCTTCTCTCCATTATTCGCCAACCACTCATCAGTCAAGTGATTCTGGTAGAGTGAATCTTACTTCCTTCTGTGCTGGTGCAACCAATTACAATCAAAATAATATTGGCATTTCTCATCCAACACAGGGAGGGTTTGCAGTATCAGGTTAGTTGAAGATACATTGCTTCTTTTTCTTATTCATTGAACTATTTCTAATAAAATTGTTTGGTATAATTGTAGGAAGTACTGGCTTAAGACACGAGACCAATCAAAACTTTGTTGGAGAAAGTACTGCAGGAATTGGTGGACACAGCCATGACTCCGTTTCAGGCAGAGGTCCTGTTTTACCAGCCCAATATTTTCCTAGTCTGCATGACCAGGCTGCTATGGGGGTCCATGGTAATTATTCGCACACTGCAGTTCCTTCATATGGTGTGGATCTAAGGTCTTCTCAGCAGCCTCAAGGTGTGGGTCTAAGGTCTTCTCGGTGGCCTCAAGAAACAGCTTCCACAGAAAATAGTCTTCTGTCTCTCTCCGAAACTTATCCTTCCAGATATTCTAGGACATTTTCTGCCAGAAGTTGGCGTAACCGTAGAGACACAAGGTCAAGGATAGCAGCTGAGAGATTCCAATCTTTCCAAAATGTGGAGAATGCACGTGATAGAATGGGATCTGAGGTGTGTAATTGTCATTTTTGGTTTATCCTGGTCCTGATAAGCTCATAGAATATCCCTGTTTATACTGCTGCTGGTGCTTCAAGCTTTTCATATTTTGCACTTGGGGTATCTTACTTTTCTGCCTCTACATTTCTTGCATTTCATTCTGGTGCATTTCCTCTCTTGGCCTCATTACTTTTGTAAATTATTACCATTAATGATGTGGACGTGTGAGCCTTTGGTCTCTGTTATGGAGTTAGCCATGCTGATAAAGCACATAATATTATGCATGCCAAAGTATTAAGATATGCTGATAAGCATATATTGTAGGGATTCACTTCGTGTATATAGAAAACAGGTGAAAAGACAGATTACTTTAAGGATATGATTCCTCCACGACATCATTTAATCTCTTGAGCTAGATCTGATTTCTTGACCTGTTAATCCTGCCCTATTCTGTGCTTTGATTGTTATTACGATATAAATAGAATTTATAGCTGTTATCATCTT
Source organism: Theobroma umbraticum (assembly GCF_002168275.2). Lineage (NCBI taxonomy): Eukaryota > Viridiplantae > Streptophyta > Magnoliopsida > Malvales > Malvaceae > Theobroma > Theobroma umbraticum. Next base: position 2,913,746 of record NW_018397268.1, on the reverse strand, counting down.
GCTTCTCGTTGATCATGGAGTTCTGTTGCATTTTTTGCAGGCTCTAGAGGATCGCTCCTTTTTCTATGGCTCCAGAAATTCCTTTGATCAATACAGGGATATGAGACTAGATGTTGACAACATGAGTTATGAGGTTGCTGTTTATTTCTATTTACCCCCTTCTTCTCATATATCCTTACAAACTTGTATAAACTTCCAGTTATTTTCTGTTTATAGGAACTGCTTGCCCTGGGAGAAAGAATAGGAAATGTCAACACAGGATTGTCTGAAGATGTAATGTCAAACTGCTTGAAAGAGACTATATACTCTTCAGATAAGAACCAGCAGGAAGCAACCTGTGCCATCTGCCTCGTAAGAAACAGTTTACACTGCCTGATTTTTATTTTTATCCAAGCATTCTTTTGGCTGATGGAATATTTGTATCCGAGCGTTAAGCAAGCCCTATGTATGTTTATTATCCTAATACCATAAATCAAGTGAACTCAATGTACACAAGCGTATAGATCACCTAGACTTGGCTTTGCGAAGCAAACAGGCCTTATGTTATGGTTTAGGCTTGAGCTTCATCCAACTAAGAAACAAGCTCAGAAAACAAGACTTTTATGAAGTCAAAATGAAACCGTCTTTTAATGGTTGGTTATTTCGGAACATCTGATTGGAATGGTTTTTCCCGGTCTTCAAAATGTTATAGCCCCAGAAGCTGAAAGATTTCTCTATGGGAATTTAAATGCTGCCCATATCTGAGAGGTTCTCAAGATTTTCATAATGAAGAGAAAAGGTGAAAATATATGACGTTGGATATCACATGTCTAGTTAGTAATTTCTTAGGATTTGAGGTTTGAAAGTCCTGCTTTTCCCTTTTGATATATTCCATCTCATTTGAAACTTTCTCCGACTGGGGGATTTTAGCTTGTGCCTTTTTTCTTGCTAAACATGCAGGAGCAGTACAAGAACGATGACGGAATTGGGATCATGTGCTGCGGACATGATTACCACCTTCTTTGCATCAAAAGATGGTTGGCAGTGAAAAATGCCTGCCCCATTTGCAAAGCACCTGCTCTTGCTGATGGTTCAAAGGAAGAATGATTCAAGTTTCATTTGGTACATTTATGGTTTTTTTTTCCCTTTTAAGCCTTATTTTTTGTACATATTCATGGAGATTTATGACTTATTTCTGAACAAACTTGGCTTCGAATGCCATTTCTTTTCAGTCTTTCCTCTTTTTCCTGTAATATAATGTGCTCATACATGCACAGAAAAAGCCCCATGTCTACAAACAAAAGTGAAATATTCAGTGATTACCAGCCAAATTTCTATGTATTTGGAAGAAGACTTTCATACTCATGTAATTTGAGAAATATGTATCCCATGCATCTATCATAATTAGAGGGAGGTGCCCAAAGAAGGAAAAGAACAAAAAAAAAAAAAAAGAGGAGTAAAATCCCTCAACGCCTAGTACTTCATTTGGTTAAACTCCACAATGATTTATTGAGGTAGACTGGTACAACATGTTACCAAGAAGAATATGAACCCTCTTTGTAAGTTTGACTCAAGAAATTTACCTCCTCCATGGACTTTATTTTGCTTGCAATTACAAGAGTGATGTCACAAACAAATTTATGGAAAGACAGAGCCATGCAAATTCCGTGTGTTTCTTGTGTAACATGATATAAATTCCAAGTTGGGTTACTGATTGAATGTACATTGATTGATGCCACAGCTATTAAATTCTGAATCATATTGCTCTTCCTTATAGAGGCTTTGTCGAGAAATTCTGTCAGAAAAAACAAACAGGCTGATATGGAATCAAAGATGGACTCTCTGCATATCAGCTCTCTGATGCTTTTCCACCAAAGTACTGTTCTTGGACCATTTTCCTGTAGTCTGAAGAAAGAACAGGAAATATCATGGTGAATCTGATACAGTTGAGTTCTATTCCATATCAAAAGTTGTTGGTTGCAGTGAAGTTTAAAATGGAAACACCATAATTTGCAAACTCTGGCACTGCAAAACCGTGGCAAAAGATTCCGACAAAAATCAAGAAGGCAATGCTCTTTTGGTTACCTAGAGTATCCCGACAAATGTTTAGATGGAGATATGCTAGAAAGACTTAATTCAGTCATCGATGAAACATGCAGAGCAGTAAAAAAGGGTCCTATATATTTCAGAGCTTCGTAATGCTTAAGCACATACTCATAAACCTTAAGAAAAAGGTGCAGTGATCCGGATGCATTTAAACCGGAGAGAACATCAAAACGGAAGTTTTAGTCCGAAATGCTAATTTTTGTTCATACCTTCCTTATTGTTCAATAATGCTGCAGCGTAGGTGTTGAGAGGACTCTCAGGGTTTGGCTCTGCATGGATGAAAATTCTGAAGCAATCAGAATGACAAAGAAATTATCTGTTTCATAGATCAAACATGTTGGAAGAGCAAGCAGACCTCCTAGTAGACTTTGAACAGACAAAAGAATGGTCCTACAATCATAAGCAGAAGACCACTTATCCTGCAATAATATGAAGGAAGAATTTATGAGTATCGTGAAAATTTTGGTAAACAGAGACCAGAACTGCAATTCCACTATACAAGTATATAAGCATGCAACTATAAGAGGTACCAACCTAAGAGAGGGAATATAGAAATTTCTAGCAATTCCAGCAATTGTAAACAAGAAGAATTTTCAAATCAGTCTTAAGAGCAACCCTCTTCTCAACTATCCAGAGATTGGAACCAGGAAGAGCTACAAAACAAACTCTAACATCAACTATCCTAGGACCTTCAAGGTTAGATCTAAGCAACTTAAAACATCCAACCAATTCACTAGGCACATCCACACTTTCAAGAAAATGGATCAAAGATTCCATTTTTCTTTTTATCTCATCATTAAGATCTTCAGCAGCACAGGAGTTTTCTTGGAAGCTATATACCAAGTAAATTGATACCTGAAGGATGTCAAGGCAAATATTGCCAAACTGGTCGACATTGGGATGGAAACACATTGTCTCAAACTTTACTTGAGGTGGTTTGAAAGGATAGTCCAATGGGAAACGCATAGAAATTTTGTACGATAAACCCTCATACATGGTGCCCTTTCCACCCTCAATTGTGCCAATCCATGCAAAAATGCTTTCACCTTCAGGAAAAGCTGATACTCCAAGATCTCCTTCGGTCATCTGCAGCAGAAGACAATATCAGATATTCCATAAAGCAGTGCTCTAAAAGGTTTTTCCCACAAGCAGGGATCTGCATGCTACTACCTTGAAGTTAGATTGGTTTCTACCTTTAGTAGTTTGACTCCATATCTTTTCTTTTCTCTTATTAAAGTAAATGCTTTTGCAGGCTAGTGAATATAAATGTGCTCAACAAATGTGGATATGTGTGCACGTCTGCATGCATTCAAGTCCATCAACCTTCTGTAACCTAAAATGTCAAAACCATATCTGATGTCACATTAAAATCTCGGTTAAAATACTAATAAGCTCCTGAACTTTCTTACTTTACCTAAATAAACCCCCCCTTCTTATTGTACCCAAATAAGCCCTTATATTACGATTTGTCCTAGATAAACCCTAATGTTGATGAAAATATGTTTACATTTATCAAGTGACCTCAACAGCTATTAGGCCCATGGCTACCTGGCATCTTCTGCACACATGGATGCTGACTTGACTTTCCTTACATGACAAAATTGGCTAAATGGGAAAAACTTCCCTCCTAAGACAAGTCATTCTAGGCAGCCAATTTCACCATATTAGAAAAGCCATGTAATCTATCACAAGAGTGTGAAGGATGTCAACTGGCCATGAGCTTAACAACCGTCAAGGTCACATATATAGCGTGACATCTTTTCGTAAACATAAGAGCTTATTTAGGTAAAAATCATAAAATAGGGCCTTATTTGGGTACAATAAAAGGACAAGCGCTTTTCTGAACATTTGAGATAGTTCAGGGGCTAATTTAGTGTTTTATTCTAAAAACCCATTTCAAGTTAGATTTATTTTCAGGAGATCTATGCCGCATACACTTGATGAAGCATACATGAAACTCTCAGTGTTTAAATGACATATTATACCACCAGCTCCACTTTAGACTTAAATTTAAGATGAGAAATTATACTGTGGCCAAGGCATAGCCTAATTGGTAACCAAACATCTCCTCCATAGACGAAGTCTCATCCCTTCCCCTAATTGCAAATGAGGGAAAAGAAAAAAAAAGAAGATCCAATACTATGAAAACATAACAACAATCAGCTGCCATTCCTTAAAACTAGGTGCCTAGTTCCTTCTATAAACCATTTAAACATACCTCAGGCCCTTCAAATAGGATATTATCATTAAAATCAATTAATCAAGGTTTGATAACAATGCTGACACATAAAGAATCACTATTGATAAAAATCTAGCATGCCTTGTTTTCACAATGATACTTCATCTAAGAAAACAAAGACAAAACCAAATAAAACATCAAATAAAGAAATAAGGTTTCCAAAATTAGAACAGTAGAAATGATTCACATACCATGAGAGCCATCAACTCCTTTTGTAGCCTGCAAAAAGAATTATTCCAACAAATCCCATATCAAAATAATCCTTGAATTCAATTCAAATTTCAATTTTAAAAAATTATTCATAAAAGTATGTAGCATAAAATTCTTATTCATTTCCTTATCATTTCCATAATTTTATGAGCAACCAAACAAATTCCAAAATAATGAAATATATAAGAATTTTCAAAATTTTATTGTTTCAAAGCCTGATATTACACTTAAACAAAACACACACATACACCTCTTTCAACTAAACTATATTAAGTTAAAGTAAACCAAAGGACCAAACATAGGCAACTCTCTTACTAAGTTAAATATCAAACTTGACCCAAACAGAAAAGGAAAAAAGAAAAAGAAAACAAAAACTAATTTTCCCGGGAAACGACGACAGAAAATTCAAGGAAAAACTTCTTTCCGAGAACCAAACAGGAAAAGATTTTCTTTCATTTCCAAGATTTTCAACAGAATAAAAAAGAAACGCCAAGAAACTTCAAAGGGAAAAAAAAAATCTCTTTCCTTTCTTTTCTGTCTTTCTTTTCTTTTATCTCAAATTTTCGCGGGAACCAACAGAAAAGGCAATTCTCTTCTTTTACCTCTGAGTAACGGAAGTGGTGTCGACGGCGTTGGGAACGGTAACGGGTTGCTTAGATGAAGCGGCCGCTGCATGGCGCAGATGCAGCTGCGGCGAGGTCGACGAATTGTCCACCGTTTGATTGGGCCGGTCTTCCATCACGTCGATCAAAAAGAAAGATTGAAAAAGAGAATCGACGATATCAACGGTCAGAGTTGAACGCTGGAATTTCAAATGATAATTAATCAATCAATTTTTATTATTTTTAAATGAATCGATTAATCGATGAATCGAGAGCCGTTTTAAAGATTTCTTTAAATATATTTTTCATTTTTTTTTTTTGCTATTATTTTCTGAATGAGTATAATGCAGCCACGACGGTTGTTTATTTAATATTAACAATATTAACATACAAATAGTCTTTTAATATAAGATTTTTTACTGTTATTTTAATTATTTAATTTTTTCATTATTATTACAATAATATTTTTTATGAAAGAGAAAGGGTGATGGAGATGCTTGAAATTAAATAATAATAATAATAATAATAATAATATAATAAGCAAAAGATATTATTTACATCAAATTAAAAAAACAAAAAGGTAATGTGTAAAATATAATACAAAATTGAATAAAATAAAAGAAAAAGCACATTTTTGAATAATTTGGTCTAATAAAAATTAAACCTTTGAAAAAGGTCAATTTTATCATTTATTTTCCTAATGGTGATTATCTACTTATTGCTTAATTTGAAAACGCCCATTTATAATTTTCTTAATAGATATTAAAAAAAATTTTATTTTGGGATCTTTTTTGAAATATTTTTGGATTAAATTCAATGTACTTTTAAATTATCATGCCAAAAACACATCAAATAAGTTCTTTAAAATAAAGTTATTTTTTCCTATCAAAAAATAAATAAAAAAGATCAAAATTTGTTTTAATATATACTAATATTTCTTGTAATTAAATCCAATTTATTTCCACCTCAAAATAAAACATATTGGCAAACAAGAATCCTACATTACAAGTGGGTACAGCATAAATTAAAAGCAATTTTCCACAAATAATAGTATGATTGATTTTTTTATTTTTTTTTTTATGATACATAGTTTGATCTTTGAAAAAGATAAAGAAAGAAAGGGAATCTCATATAAAAACCACACATGTTTACAAAAGGATAAGCATCCAATCAATCAATCAATCATTATTATTATTATTTTTTTGTTAACCAAAGAATAATGGCATGGAGGCCAGCATTGACTATTCAATGATTAATGGCAACTCAACCAAATTTTTAAATTTTTTTCTTTTACTCTTTGCTTCCATCCTAATCTTTCTTTATAAGTACATATATATTCATACTTGCAATAAAAGTCATGGGCACCTTTTTTTTAATATATTTTAATTAATTAAAATATTTAAAAATAATAAAAATTTAAATTTTAAAACTTTTTGTTAATAAACAATTATCATAGGTAGGGGTATGTTATTTATTAATCATGTTAAATTGTTTTTATTTAATTAACTTTTTATCCTTTCTTTGTATAATAAGAGTTTTACGTAATTACTGATGTTAATGAATTAATTGTTATTATTTTAATTATGATATTATTTAAAAAATTATTGAATCGGGTCTTAAAATTAAATAGACATGGAATGGATACAATAGAAGAATAATTGAATAATTTAAGAAATTTTTGAAGTATTATGGGTTTATAAAGTTACTTGCTAATTTTGAAGTAAAAATCAAAGGAAAATAAAAAAATGTAAAGCTGGATAAAAGTGTTATTCAAAACTGTAAAGTACAGAAAGTAGAAGATGCTGTAAAGAATAAAAAAAACTTAGTATGTATCAACAAAGAAAAAGTAGTCCAATCTCCCTCTCTCTCTCTCTCTCTGTGCCTTTGGTTTCCATGTGTCCAATCTCCATTGCCCTTTGGTCTCCATGCAGGCTGGCGTCAGTGTCTGGCATGTGCCAAGAAATGTACACGACAAATGTTAGCAGCATTGTCCCTTTTAGTCCGACCTGAATCTGGAATGAGTTCGATCATTTTTTGGCAAATGAGAAATCTGATGAACCGATGTCAATTTCATGTTGTGTCCGAAGTGTCTGGGGTGGGTGAGGCATATGTGAAGGGGAGCCAGAGTACTCTTGAACTGTCCTGTCTACTTCCCTCATTTCTAGCTGTCTATCATGCACAGAATCATTGATTGCATGGCGGCGAGGAGAGTCGGGATCCCACTGGTCGTTCTCGAAGTTGGAATTCCTTGGAGATGTGTGGTAGCTTTCGACACTTCGGGGATAGTTATGCAGAAGATGAACAGGAGACATCCCATGTGTTGGGGTTGCTGGCCTGCTTGAAAATGGTGTTGTGTTCTCAGAATGCCTGCTGTGTTTAGTGTGTTTCTTTGCTGTGTGGTGCCAGTTTTTGAGTGCAGTTGCTACTCTCTCGTTAAAGATTGTTGGTCTCATGTTAGTTCCCATCTGTAAACAAACAAACCAGACAAATTACATATATTTTCTTTGATTTATTTGCTTAATTTTCAGCTTGGTATCCATCTAGTTAATGGCATATAGATCAGAATAAGAGATTGGTATCTTACCTGAGTCACCAAAGCATAGAGTGGGAGAGTCACATAACTGCAAAGAAAGTGTATAACGACCCTGGAAAAGTTGCAAATTTTGCATTTTATCAGAAACCTTTTCACTTTGTCAAATCTTTAATCCTTAGTTATAATGTTAGTCAGATAGGTTCTGCCAATACTTGAATGTTTATGAACTCACCCCATTGATACTCTAATGATGATATCTTCCAGGTGCTCATGGTAGCAAGAATTTATGGAAAATTCATACTGAAAAAGATGGAAAAGTACTTATTAGATAAGCTGATCAAACAGTCACAGGAAGGATTGAACTCGTAGAATTTGCTTACCGTGCTCCACACAAAGAAGGCTAGTTGAAATGCATTCTGCAGAGGAAATGGGGAATCAACATACATGAGCATTAGGACAATGATGATGATGCTTAGATGTTGGTAGACTAAAGGAATCCATGAGTAGAAAGATATGAAGGAAAATTACCGTAAAGAGGACTAAGTGGATGAGGAAAAGAAGGAAGCGTGGGCGTCCAAACCAGAAGAGGTCATCGCCTGGTTGAACCACAGGTGCACCCTTGACTACATCACCTCTATCTTGAATCCTCAGTCCCATTTTAGTTATGATCACTTGTAGCTTGGTTCCAACCATTAGAATTATCTGCAAAGTCCCAATTCAGGGTATGAGATCCTATTTCTAGCTACATACTTTGTAAAAGATGTACTATATCAAATATGGAATTGTACTTACAACTAAGGGGAGAAAGGGTAGCCACAAATAAGAGTACCATCCTGTCCATAAAGAGCAACATATTCATTAGTCGGTAAACACTAAAAGATCCATAACTATGTTCATATATTAGTATTGACAGATTCCCATTGCAGCAAAGTATCAGCAGATAGGGAGTTAAGGTCCAACAATTGTGGAAGTTATGTAACTCTTGTCTCCCATCCAAGTTAACATGGAAAAGGAAAATTCTTGTTAGAACTGGTTTTGTCTTGTCGGAACTTTAAATTTAATCGTTAAGTCCTTACCATGTGTATAGGCAAGCAGGAGCAAGACAGCAATGAACCATATGATTGGACTGCAAACCAATGCAACACTGAGTTAGTAAGCTAATGTAACTAATAAACTGAAGAAATGTTGATTTACGTGCTTGAGAGCACTAACCTGATCCCAACTACCACTTTGAAATCTTCTTCTAATGATCTCTTGATGTATTTCTGAAAATCAAATTTTGTTTCATTTCCAGGTGCCAGATGTGCCTGAAAGCATACAGTACATTGAACTTCCACTTAGCAACAGGAACTGAGAAATCTGTCTGTGAGTAGATGGCACAGAAATTAGCATTTATAAACTTCCATGCCTCAAGCTTACCATGATAAACCCATGCCTCAGTGTCAGGTAATCAACCTTTGTAACTGACCCAAAGAATTGTCTAAAGACGCACACCTGATAGGAAAAGTAAAAGAGCAGAGAACCATCAAAATTTGCTTAAAGTGACTAATGATCACAAAAGAAGAGTGACAGTTAAAAGTTTCACTTAGGAGAGTCATATCCAAACATAATATCTCAAGAGTACCATAGATAACACTATATACTTATTCCTGATAAGATATTTTGCTTTCTCAATGGTAGTTTTGATTTGGATATCATGTCTTTGAGCATGCAGATCATGCATTAACCATTAAACCAGACACTCATGTGCCTCTTTGGTAGTTTTGATGTTAATAATTTTCATCCGGGTACTTACAATCCAAAGGGATAAGGTTGAGCGGCTCCAAAAGTTCATATGTCTGCGCCCAAATGAGGTGTCCCTCGCAAACCTGAACCTCTCTGGGTCTGAATTAGAAAAGTCAACTCAGTTATATAACATTTATAAAATTAAATAAATAAACAAATAGCTATGATTAATAGGGCCACCTAGACTTGGCTCAAGTCATTAGATAAATGGGGCTCTAGCTAGAGGTCTAGTTTGGAGACGTGCTTCTCCACTCTTGTATCAGAAAAAAAAATGAATAAAAAAAAAGGAAAACTTAGCTTATTTTGACTATTAAATAGTGTGACGGAAACTTCCCTAACAGATAACTAAAATACTGCGGCTAATTGACATGGACCAAGTCAACTTTTATGTATATCTCCATAAAGAAATGATTTTATTGACTCAAACAGTTACAGATGATCAGAGATTTATTTGACTTTTAACCAACAAAAGTTTTGTCTTATGCAATCTTTCTTGTAATGACAGATTAACTAAATCATTATTGAGTATGGGAACCTGCAGAGGGAGAGGTAGCTCTTCCAGGAAATATGCCAGTAACATAAATCTAATTATTAGACAGACCCCTCTTTTTGATTTCAAGTTGGTTAACATACCATTGTAGTATTGATATTCAACTGTCCTTGTCTCTTTCTCCCAGGCCTTCCATCGCTTCATCTGCAGTCCAAGCAATCAGTTAAGAAGGGAAAAACAGGCAGAAGAAAGACTGGAAAATGGCAAAGAGATTACATTTCATTTTGTAAATACCTTGGTTCTTCCCAAAGCATAGGTTGTTATGCAGTAGAGGATGTGGAAAACTGCTAACATAAAGATGAATATATGGAGCTGGTGAACACCATAGCTCGATACAAATGCAACTTTTCCCTGCAATAAAAGTTTAGTTTCTCAGTCAATTAGATTCCAGTCTCCTTACTTAATTCAACTAAATGAGGAAACTTTTTCCCTCTATGAACAATTTACATCCATCTGCTTCCCTTCTATTGCCAAAGTAAACTGTCAACTATGCATAGAATAGAAGTGATGACAGGAAAGAAGGGGCAATCTTGCCTCTGGACACTTGTCTTCTTTTGCTGCAAGACTGCGCCGAGCAACAGTACTGACATCTGAAAATTCAAGAAGTTTTCTGCCAGTGCTTTCAGAATCCTTTTTAGTCCCAGCCTTACAGGGATGCCAAGTGTTTGCTATGCTTTCTGGTATACAAAATCCGGATATGGTACTTTGCCCTACTGTCAGGAGCAAGGATATAAATCCCATGAGCATAAGCTCTTCAAAAAAGAAAACGAAATTTAGTTAGTCTCTGATGACAGCTTCGTTCAATTCAAAACTAACAAGACTATACCAGTATCAGTTCATTACCTGCTTTAACCTTCTCAAGTGCTTCATAAAGAGCTGGCTTGTGCTTCTTCTTTAACCACTGTCGAAAAGGGTGCACGAATGTCATGTACAATCAACAAAAACTATGAAAATCATCATTCAAAATGAACCATTAAATACTATTCCAAGAGAAAGGATAAGCTCGAATTTAGTTTTCTTCATATCTCCATATTATTGCAATAACTCTTAATTATCTCTCTTAAAGTAAACTCAATTCAACAAAGGGTGCTCTTTTCTTCTTTTTTAACTAGAAGACCTCTTCTTTCAGAACAGGTGTGAGAATTAACTAGGCTATGCCTTTGATTCAAGGTCTGAAACACCAAGTTTTGCACAGAAAACTATGGTGGCAAGTGCGACTTTGATTGCAGGAACTCAACCTTCCTTGGACTAAACTGGATTCAAACAAAGCCTTGAACTACAAGAAACGGTAAATCATTTTTTTCTTTCATATTCTGAGCAGACAGAAGCCCAAATATAGAATAGAGCTAAACACTTCAAAACACTAACCTTCCCTAGCATGTGAATGGCATGTTCAATGATGATCGAAATAACAACTAACACAAAACACACCACGGCAACTGCCCATGTCGGTGTCTCCTCCAAGGAACGTGCTTTATTAGAAGTTTCAGCCATTGATGTATAGCTGCAAGCTTCTGCAACTATACAACCTTACTTAAAATTCTATTCAACAACAACAAAAAGGACAAACGTTCACAGAACTTTGCTCCAAACCCAAGTATTATAACTAACAAAGGAGAGCCCGAAAGAAAAGACGATGATGAGATGAGGAAAAAGGTATAGGACTAAGTTGATGAGAAGTTTTATTTTATATTGTTTGAAACTTGATGAGAAGTTTTATTAATGAAATGCTTATTTATACTTGATTTTCTTTGAACGGAAGAGCGTGTATCTTCTTGTCCTCAAGAGGAAGTCATAGAACCATTACAAATAAATGATGACTTTGACCATTTCAAAGAGTGAGTGCCTGTGGACTGCAGAACCGCCCCCACGGGGTTTTGCAATGGCCCTGCCGGATTGACCAGAAACTAATAACAGGAAAAATAGAAGAATTAAGGTTATAATTTACATCTTTTTCTTCAAATTTTTTAGGATAAATTATTGATTCGACATAATAAAATTAGAATGGGATTTTTATTTTGTATCTGAATATTTAGTTTAATATTGAATTCATTTCGTTCCTATCATCTTTTCTGAATATAAACATGGCTTATTTTCAAACAAGAAATTATAAAAAACAATTACTTCATATCAAATAATATATAAATTTCGTCAAAATTAATTTAAAAAAAAAACCATCTCCGAGATTGAAGGAGTAAATACTAAAAGGGCTATAAACACAAGTATCAGTAATTATTCCAAAGGGTCTTGGAGTCAAGACTTTACCCTAGTCCTACATGTCCACCGCTATAAAACAAAACCTTGCCTATTGTTTTTCCTTGTGGGTTTTTTCTTTGCCTACGATGCCTATCCCACTACGTCTTCTTTCTGGCTTGACCGGCACTACCTAAATGTTTTTGCCCATAATACTTGTTTATCTATATTAAAATTTAATCACTTTTTGTACCCAAAAAAATTCTACAAATACCAATAATTTTGAGGGATATCATGTAATTAATTAGTGAATTCTTATCAATGTGAGACATCACATTAATATATTTTAGATGTATCAAAAATGATTATAAAATAATATTCGATCAAGAATTATCAAAATGAACATATTTCACAATATATATATATATATATGTATGTATATTAAGTCAATGGAATTAGAATTTCATAATCTTTGTTTAAAGAAAACCCCAAGAAAGTTATGTCAATCAATTGTTCATTATTGGTACTTATCAAATGGATTAGATTATTATTATACCAAATAAAAACATGGATTTTAATAGTATTGGGGAATCTATTTCTTTATTGATTAAAATCAGCATTATTGGTTTATAAAATTAAACAACCTTACTCCAATCGTTAAGGTCAAACAAGAACCTGAAATGACTTAGAAAGCCTAAAGATATAAGGATAAAGAAATAAATAAAAATAATTCAATATATCTGTATCCTTAATTAATTTATACCACAATGTATACACCAACATAAGTAGATATAAAATTATTAATTATCTCCTCCTCAAGTACCCTTTTTTTTGGGTACATATCATTAATAACACTTTGTTTTATGGTGATTACAACAGAAAATATTTGGACCTTAAAAGAAATTTACTAAATATTTGATACATTATGCCCTTTCATTTATTTCTAAGGCTCATTCAATGCCTTTTTTTTAACTTAATTCATTCAAATCAAAAGTTGGGTTAAACAATATCGCAATCTCTCTTATTTAATGAAAATAATTGAATTTTTTAAAAACTATTGTGGTAACATTAAAAAAAAAAACCCTAAGGGATGTAATTAAGTCTTCAAGGAATTTGTGTTGCCTCCCCTGCTTGGAGTTTGGCCTGATTATGGCCTATATCCTAAAATTTATACGTGGACACGTTAAAGAATCTGAAGGTATCGCCTTCCCTGTCATGTTTCTGCCTGGTTGTCACCTCCCTATTCTTGACCATATAATTCCCTTAATTGTTTAGGAAGAATAAACACAATTGAATTTCCCCACTTAATTCTATGTAAATATTAATACATATATTCTCTAGGGGAGAATACTTTGATCAAGTCTTTCAAGCAAGCCGACAAGAGGATACATGTTCATGAATCATCACTAAAATTATATATAAATAACCCAAATCCAGAAACCTCTTGTTTCTTTCATAGAAGAGTCTTATCCCTAAGTAAAGGACTAATGACCACTCAATTTAGAAATCCAAACACTCCATCATTTGTTCAAACAAAAATTAATTTCGGAGAGCGATAGATGTTCTTTTGGTTCTTGTTACGCGGTCGATAGACTTGTTCATATACATAATAATTATGAAATGTTCTTGAAGCAGGTAAGGAATAGTAAACAAAGAAAAAAAAATTAATTTGAGGAATTGAAAATGACAATTGTTTATCACATTTTAAAATATATACAATTCTCACAATTCAAAAAGGTGTTATATTTAATGTCATTTGATGTTAACGTATTTCTTCGTAACTAATTATAAAGGACTTTCATTTTTACTCTTCAAAATTTTAAGAACCAAAAACTTCTCCTGTGGCTATTCTTAGTGCCCAAAAAATCAATGTGCAGTCCAATCTTGATCATTTCTATTGGAGTTTTGCTTAAAAATGATGGGATTAGTCCTTCTTGGGTATAGAAACTTGAACTTGTCTTAGAACTTTCAATATATCTAGACTCCTCGAGCAATAACTAATTTCAAACCTTTTTTATTTTTTTTCTTTTGACAATTCAGATTTTTCATCTATAAATTTCAATGCGTTATATAGGCTTGGCTTTTTCTTTGTGTTAATATGAACCCAATAATAGAGAGCATATATTGGTATAAGATTAAAATATAGTTTAATATGGTTGAAACCATATCAAATTGACGAAACATTCTGACTTTGGGGCTGTTTTAATTAATTTAAAAGTTAAAAATCAACTAAACTAAAAGATTGTAACCCACAATTTCTTCATTTGTGGGTCAACACCAAGGTAAGGCATTCTCGCTTGATAGTTATTCTCAAACCAACAAATCGATTCAGAACATCATTCTCAATTTTGATTTTGAATAAGATTGATTTTTATTTTATTTTTATCATTAAATTATTTAATTTTACAAGATTTTGAATCCGAATCTCGAATTTGTGATAAGCCTTTACCTTGAAAGGCGAAAACGACATTACCCTTTTCTACCAATTCAATCTAGAACCACAAAACTGACTTGATCTCCGCCGTACACTTGATCAAGTTGATTAGTGTTGAAGATAATACTATGGTCCATCTAATTACAAATAAAAGACAAAAGAATCTCAATCTGTGTCATTTTGAGAGAGCAAATATCTAGTGGGAGTCCTTTTGCAAGTGGGTTCGTTGCATTAATAAGGGAGATGTATCAACATAGATTTTTTTAAATTTAATTAAAATTTTATATTAGTCTATTAATTTTTTAAATAAATATTTTATTTCAAAAAAATAATATATAAGTCTAGCTATTAGTCAATCATTAATGTTTTCTAGTTTAATGATATGATAATATTGAAAAAATAATTTTATCATTTATTAATTTTAAAAATTACTATTATATAATTTTTTTTGTAAAAAAAATTCAAGGGTGCTCCTCTCCCTTGCGGAGCATTGATCGTTTAGGGAGCACCTGTAGTGGGGTGATCAGCTCGTGAATGGGAGTGTCGCCGACCAATCACATTATTTGAGAAAAAAAATGTATGAAAGAAGATAGGGTATTTTAAATTTTTTTATATTTTTTGCTAATAGTATTTATACTTTTAAAGCAGATTATTCATTTAAAAAATTAATAAACTCACATAAAATTAGGACTAAAAGTGAGAGGATGAAAGTATTTTAATTTAAGAGTTTTAAAAGGTGACCTCTTCACGGACACATCAAATGCAAACTTTGATTGCAACAATTACATATAATTTTATCTTTAAGGTGACTTTTGGTATTTTACAATATAATGTAATTACAAGTAATGCGATTGGAAGTAATATGATTACAGGAAAATAACATTACAGTGTTTGATATACAAGTAAAATAATGATTAAAATGTAAGGAAGATAACATTACGTTTGATTTAAATATAATGATTAAAATGCAAAGAAGATAACATTGCGTTTGATTTATAAGTTCTTTGTTGAGAATGTAACGATAATTTTTAAAATTATTCTTATTTATTAAAATGTAAGTTTAATATACTTATATTTTTTATTATTAATTTTTATATAATATCACTTCTTAAATATATTTTTAATGTCATATATTTTATTTCATTTCTTTCATATAATTTTTCATATTACATATTTTATTGTAATTTCTTTTACCTATATTATATAAATTTTAATTTTTGATATTTATTTTATTTTAATTTCTAATTCTTATATTATATATTTTATTTTAATATTTTTTATTTTAATTATAATATTATAAAATATTTTTAATAAAGTAATAAAGTTAAACGGTAAAAATATCTTCAATAACATTGTAAATTATAATATAATGTAATTGTATTGGTTTTAGACTGCAATCACGTTACATCCCTCAACTGTAATGTGATTGCAGTACAATCTTATATTATAATGATCTATTATAAAACAAACATTATAATATACTTTAATTAGACACGTTATAAGAAATGTGCTCTTATTTTCTTCATACCATATCTAAGAGTCATGTTCCGCGATTAATTTTCTCTCGATCACTTTTCTAGGTTTGTTGCCTCCGTCAGGTCTTCAAACTGGAGTTTGCTTGCTATTGATGGAGTCATGCATGGTGGTTGAAATGAACCCCACAATGTCAACTGTGAGTTGTTAACAAAATTTACGGAGCAAACCAAGCCGTTGGGTTGTGACCGCCACCCATTGGCTTAGCAAAAGGGCCAAATTAATGTGCCAATTCAATTTCTTTCAACTAGAAGAAAAAAAAAGGTCAATTAATCTCCAAAGATGGATAAATTAATTGATAGAACTGAAAAAATATGGATTCATGTATATTAATATGATTAATTTATTGTATTTTTTAATTATATATTTTTGTTGTAAATATTATATATATAATTTTATATAAAAGTATTAGAGGATGAGTTTAATTACTATTTTCCTTAATTTTACAAATATGAGAAAATAAGTTCTTAGAAAGGAAAAAAAAATGGAGAAGAGAAACAGTACAATATTTTTGTTTTCATTTTCCTTTCCTTTTCTTTCCTGCAAAACAAACAACATGATATTATTAATTTGCCACTCTTTTGTTTTGTTTTGTTCTTTATTTTATCTTATTTTCTTATGTTATCTCTTTCTTCCCATTGCCCTCGACCAAATGGTTAATGCCTTGCAGCCAAACAAGACCTGTACTCATCATATGAACATCTCTTAAGTTTGATCCACTTGTTATACCACCTGGAAACAAACACATGTCGACTTGCTGATTTTTCTAATTTTTCTAAATTATTAAAAAAATAATTGGGAATATTTTGGTTAATTGTTGTTGTCTTTCTTTTATTTATATTTTATTACATGTCTATCAAAATATTAAGAAAAGATCTTATACTTGATAAAAATATCTTTTAGGTTTATAATGTAATTTACGATAAGTAATGTCAAAACTTATCCGAATGATTGATGTGGGGTCGAAGTATCGGACCAATGTAGGTTCCTTTACAAGTCGAAGAATTAATGTAGCAAAGACATAACATAATTGAATGGGACAGAATGTGACTAATACTGAACCTTAGACTTGTAAGAAAGATTTTTCAAATAATTAACTTTATTTATCGTTAAAGTTGAAGAGCATATATTAGTTCGAGAACAAATATACCTGGGGCAACTGTGCATGTTCCCACATAATAGTCAAATTGTTCAGCTGTTTAACAAAGTTAACATTAATTAGCACCATAAAAAATAAGTTCAAAGGTATTACTTTCTCCAAAAATAAATTACCTAACTAATACTATTGAATTCCCCTTTAGGAAGGTATGTTGAAAAAGTCCAAACACCAATAAATTTTGTCATTTTCAATCAATTTATTTACCTAACAATTATCCTTATCTATTAAAAGTGAAATAATTAGAGGAAAATCTAATTTCTTCGCTCTTTGTCGAAAGAAACCCTCATATATATACATATATATATATATATATATATATCCAAACTATCATAAATATCTCTCATTATAAAAGAGTTTTATTCCCATAAGGGAAATTAGTCAATTTTTGTTAGGAACCAAAGATAAAGAAGATTATGAATTTAAAATTTTTAAAATTAATATATTGAACTTAACCAATAATCGAAAGATTCATAATAAATAACAATCTTATATAAATATAAATTAAAAAAACAAGATAAAAAAGAAAGATTTACAATAATTTATACTTGACGTTTGAGTTACAAAGAAGAGAATAAAGTAAAAATAAAACCACAATGCTTGCTGGCTCCGGTTTTGTAACATGCGTAACCCATCAAGACTCGTATTTATGCACTATGCTACTAGTTTAAAAATCGATAGAGATTCGCTATGATAATCAGTAAATCAAGACTAGAGAAATGAACTAATTTTTCTTTCAATATTGATGTCTAGTTAGATTGAAATCTATCTAGGAAGGACGACACCCAATACTTACTTAAATTTTTTATAAAGCAGAGAGTTTTGCATGGAGATTTTGCAAGAGCCATGTGTTTCAAAAGGAAATGGCTTTGAACTTTAGTTTTTGTTGGTGAATTGCTAATTTTTAGGTGTGTTTTGTTTCACTATACACAACTCATCTCATGTTAGGGACATGTCCTATATGTTTTTGTTACAATACTACCAAAATGAGGTAGCTTTTGTACACATCCATTAAGTAATAGAATTTCATGAAATGCTTATCAAAAAAAAAGAAAAAAGAAGAAAAAGAGAAAAAGAAGAGAAAGAAAGAAAGATGAGAAAGGAACAAAGGTAAAGAAATCTAAGAATTAGGATAAAATTGATTAGGATTTATAACATCATTTTATTGTTTTTATTTATATTAATTATTGAATTAAAAATATGCATTCAAGTATTTGACTCATTGGTTGGTACATTATCCTTTACTTAAAGAGTAGGGCTAAAATCTCCTTCCTCCAATTATAAAAAATTTTATTAAATAAAAAATATTTATTAAAAAATTTCAACGAATTTCTATCAATTACCAACAAAAACTAAATTTACTATTTTTTTAACGAAATTTTTCCACGAAAAAATTCTCATCTCCAAGAGGCATTAAATAGCAAATTAATTAGCCCAACAGTGAGAGTGGTAGCATGCATTCCCTTTTATTGAATTAATTGGAAATTCCAAAAGAAAGAAATATAGAAAGGTAAAATTGTGAAAAAAAAAAACATGTGTATATTAGCTTTTGCTTTTGGTATTGAAATTTTTAATTATATAGTTTCTAGTTGAGGTGGAAACAGGAGAATAATATACTTCTTGTTTTGTCAATAAAAAAAGTACCTTATGTATCACATTTCCTTATAATAAAAGGAAGATGAGAGTAATTGTCATATCAATCCTATCATAATATTGATTAATTAATTAAATTCTCAACCTTATAATAAAAGGTTGGTGACTTGAGTCAATCCTTAATTAATGTTTTAGGTTTATTCCTTAATGCATTTATTATTTTAGGAGTTAATTAATAGTCTGATTATTTATTAAGTAAATATATAACTCAAATTTAAGTTTTTTACCCGAATACCCACAAACATTATTAAGTAATTTATATTGAGAAAGCCAAGCTTTAAAACTATCTCACCCCCAAGATTTAAAGGGTTGAAAATACAACTAAGCATGTACCCACTAGGTAATAAGGTACACATATTCTTGCACATACTTTACAGAGCTATTAGAACATTGACACCAAGAAAGTTTTGGGGAAGATAAAAGCAAAAAGAAAGAAAAAAACCTCCCGCTAATAAAGCTGCTGTCTTTTGTTATGCCACCATCTCCACCTGCCATAAAAAAAATAAAAATTACAAAAAAAAATAATAATTAATAAAATATTTAACTTATTAATTAAAACAAGATTTAAATTTCTCTTTTTTCAATTTAAAAAAAATAACAATTAAGAGCTATGGGCCATTGGTCAAATATTTATAGGACCTCCTTCTAAGTGGGCCCCTTGCCCTTTTGGACCGAAACGGGCCCATGTTCAGGTTAATTCTACCAGGCCCAACTAGGCCCTATACTAAGTTAATATTCTTCTAATTTCAATTTGTCAAATGAATATATGGTGAACCCCAAAAAAGAATTGTTATAAGGAAAGGAAAATATGATAGATTAGTTGCTACACAACTGATCATACATAAAATTGACTTACCAATAATATATAACCTTTGTTTTCTTTAATTTTCTTTCAAAAATAAATAAAAGATATTCAAAAAATAATAATAGTACTAGCAATATTTAAGTAATTAATTTGGATGATTGATTGACTTACCAATAGTAGTCCCATCTTGGTCTAACTTTGGACATCCGGTTTTGGCCATAAGGGTAATCAGTTTCAGCCCTCTTAGTGTTTTGGAAAGCACAGCACCCTATTGAGTAAATCCCAATCAACAGCAGAAGCATGACAATGTTTAGAACTGAGAGTTTGTGCCAATCCCTCCTCACAGATTCAAGCACCCCAGCTTTGCATGAATCACACTCATAGCAGAGCATGGTTGGAGCATTGTTCCATCTGTAGCAATCTGGGTTTTGGGCCACCATTGTCACCATGTTGTAGTTGCATGATGTTGGTGGCTTGCAGCAACCAGACTGCATCCAAAAATATTAATTAATTTGGTATAGTAAGCAGCTTTATATTAGTAAAGCAAGATTCTCAATGAAATCTCTGGGAGTCACTTCCACTGTTTGAGATTTGAAAACAAACTTATTTAGTTATAACAAGGGAAAGAAACACCCAAAACTGAAATCAGAAGAACCTTATGCTAATGGAGATCAAAGTGTGGACATGAGCTGAAGCAAATCTGAAATGACATCTATGGCAAACTAATATGCAATACTGTAGTTCTAATAGGTTCAGTGAGCAAAAAAGAAGAACCATAATACCATTCTACCACAAACCGAAAAAGATTTTTTCTTTCTTGAAGTAAGAAAATTCAAAAAAAAATTGGAAGATAATTCTTACCTGGACTGGGGTCATGTCTTTGCTAAGATAATCAAGAGGAGTCCAAAGGGCAACTTTACCACAAGTCCTGGAATTCAGCAAACAACTTCTAATGGTATTCCAGTACTGGGGATCCTTAATCCTGTTTCTCAGCCAGGGTGAATAATCTTCCAACCTATACTCCCTGTAAACCCTACCAGGAACTTCCTGGCCACCCCCTTGGCCGGTAACCACAAATCCAAATATAGTCAATCCCATCAAGGTTGCAATGATAAACAACATGACAAGCAAATAAACCCAGAGTGCCCACACCACATTGAAACAAGCTCCAATAAAACCTGCCAAAGATATTATGAGTATGACAAAGCCTAATACAAGGAGTGGGGTTTGAAGGAAACTTTCACAGGTCGTGCTACTCTTTGCCATCCATAAACCTGCTCCGATGATCGGTATCGATGCTAACAGTGTGAAAAGGTTCAAGAAACCTATGACTGTGTTGCTAAACCTATACATCTTCTAATTATTTGACAGTTTCACCCAATTTTTTACTTTGGGGGGAGGCTCTTTAGCCTTCTATTCTGCACCACTGGACGTGCTGCTCTCTTCTTCTCTACTTATTGGTATCTTTATCTTTCTTTTGGTTTTTTTGCTTCTTTTCTTGTTACATGGTGTCTTGTTCTGCTTTCTCTTCTTTTTTTATTGGTGACATGCACAGCTTTGCTTTTCCTTTTTTTTTGTTTAAGCTGCTGAAAAGCCTTCCAAGAATTCAAAATGTTAATCCCCTTTGCTCTCACCTCTCTCTCTGTCCCTCTCTCTATTATGTATGTGTATTTGCTTTTCCCTGTATGAGGAGGGTATAATCACAAACTTTATTTCCATGTCTGCTGAAAATCACTAACCTATACTTCTTAGTGATTAAGGAACTTTATCTACACTTTACACTGTTTAAAGACTGCCCTCTCAATATACTGAAAAGGGAGAATATATGGGACATGCAGCCCCATACCATATGTTAAATTAATATTTTATAATTTGCAACTATATATATATCATGCATAATCTAGCCTACCAAATGAAGAAGTTAATGGTACGAATGAGCCCTTGGATATTTAACTCAAATTTTGAATTGAGAGTGAGGTTACATATCGGTGAAACTTTATTGGTTGTGAATTACTTAGTGAGTAAGCTTATTTAAAGGATAAATATACTTAATGGATATGAATTTTTTAGAACCAAATAGTAGGACTCTATAAATATATTGATATGGAGATGTAGTCTCTATGTGAGAGATGGATTCTTTATGAGTATTTCACATTATGTGAAGAGTAGTAGGAAATACATTGGGTAACATAAGATCGAGGATATTCTACGGGTTTGGACACTAATGTGCATGAAAATTAGATTATTTCGATGTTCGGATCTAGTGTTTGTTTATATGTATTTTGTATTTTTTTTATAATTTTTATATTTGTAACTAATTTTTCTTATTTGCATATGTAAACAGTAAGTGTCACATCATGTTAAATATTTTTTATATATAATTTATTTTTTTTATTGATCAAGATATAGAATACATTTTCATTTTAAAATTCCAACACCGCAAAACTTTTGTTTAAAATTTTGTTATATAATGCCAAATTTCATGATTCATATTTCATATATGCATAACAAGTTTGTCAAGAAATCCAATTAAACACGATAAAATGTGATATCATGTAAATTTTATTACGAGACATATAATTTAAAATTAAAGACTCACAACATCTTATTCATATTTAAATTGTGTGTAATTTATTGTTAACAATATTACTTACACATATAGTTTAAACTTAAACAACACTTATTCATTGCTAATATCTATCTGAAGACAAAGACAGTCGATAAGATGAACTATTCTTATCTCATAACTTCAAATTTTGGGAATCAATATATATGGTCAAGAGGGAAATTCTCTTGAGACTAGATCAGAAAGGCATAAGGAAAAGTTGATTCTTAAAAATCCTCTTCTCTTTAGTGACACAAGATTCTAAAGGCATCACCAAAATCCAATTCAGAAACAACAGCTGCTCTATCCAGAAGCATCAATTCACTATACAATGCACAAGGCAAGCAAGGAATAAATAGTAGAATACTAGTAATAGGTACAACTTCTTCCTTTTTTTTTTTTCCTTTTATGAAATTATATTTGTTAGTAGAAATTATTGATGATGAAGAGTGAGTCTATTTTTCACGCATGTTCTGATTTTCTTATGTAAATATTAATTATCACTCGAGAATTTAGTAACAAGTTTTTCCACGACAAACTTACTCGAGACTAGACATTATTTTTTTATTTTAGATTAGTTTGAGAATATTATTATATTTAATAAATAATATATCTAATTTAAACAGATATAAAATGTTCAGATTCTAATTTGAGTTTTTAAAGATATCAATCATGTTGAGCCGAGTCGGACCTAAATTATAAACATGTCTAATTAATAATGATGTGTTTAATTTACATAGAAAAAGAAATAAATATAATATCCAGACACAAAACCCATTAGAAGAAACCAATTAAACTAATAAATAAATATAAGATTAAAGTTGGATGAAATCCATATATAAAAATGGGAGACTAGAACCTTTGGAAACTAATAATTTGATTGTCCATTGAGATAAAGCCTTCATGAATGGACCAAAAGAACAGGCATTTTGGCAAATTGCAAAAGTTATGGTCTGAGTGAGAAGTTACTTTTTTTGAAGACGAATGGACCCCATTTTTGCTTCTTTGCAAAGCCATGATCAGAACCCAGAGTCGTGGTTTTTATCTTTTGGGTGGAGATAGAATATTTAATGGCTTGTTTTTCATTCTCTTTACGGCTCCACTAGACTTGACAATAGTTTCTTATACCAGAACAGGATTCCACCTAAGTTTTCCTTCATTCCATATTCTTTGCTACTTATTCAACAACGATAGCAAACCTAATTAACAATTTTTTAATCACCAATTTGATTCTTTTTTTTTTTTTTGCTTACACGGCATTACAATAAGAGGAAATTAATTTTTTTATGATAATATTTTAAAATTTTTAATAAATTTTTATTTTTTATTATATTTAATTAAATTTTTATTTTTATTTTTAATCAAATGTGTCTTTATGATTAACAGTTAATTAATTTATCATTAATTAAAATATTATTTATCATTTTATACACATACGATGTTGATATGAAATTTACATGAACAATGAGCAATGTCATGTAATCATATCAACATATTACTTCAATACCAATAACATAAAATGATAAGTAATGTTTTGATTAATGATAATTAGATAACAGTTAATTATAATAACTTATTTAACTCAAAATAAAAATATAAGAATATGAATGAATGTAATAAAAGAATACAGACTTATTTAATTTTTTATGAATAATTAAAAAAATTTTAAGTATTATATGATTTTTTTTTTCAGAAAAGTATGTACTAAGATAAACATCATACGTTTTCATTGCTCAACGTATATATGTGTCCAAGTATTTGTAATTTAGATCTATAGCACACTAGTTTGGCATTACCATTGATAGATATATGAATTGAAAAATACATCAAGGCACATAATATGAATTATAAACATAATAATGTGGAAAAATGAGCTTCAACTTTGAATTTAAAACAACAAAGAAAGATTACAAGGAACATAAATATATCTAATTGACTTTATTTAATGTATCACTATATAACACAACAAATTGGCAAGTATAAATAATCTAATTTGTAATACAACAATTAAATCACTATAATTAATTAACCCCCAGAATTCTTTTTCTTTCCTGTTTTTTTTGCTGTAATTTTCTGTTAATGCTAGCTATATGTAAATAAATCTCTGATGATCAGCAGGATTATAACAACAAATTAATCCTAGCTAATCGGAAAGAGAAGCCGGTAGGCGCAGATTCCTCAGGAAGTGCCTAAACAGTACCAAGGCACGTTGAGGCTGTGTCAAAGGAACTTCATGCCCTGCACCCCTCACTGTCACATAGGTTAGACCATTGTATACTTCTGTCCACCCACCAACCTGATCATGATATTTCACCCAAATCCATTTTCATTAGCAAAACTTGTTAAAAGTTAATTATTGTAGAATGCTATGTTTTTTTTTCCTTTTATTATTCCAAGGGGGAAAAGAAAAATGGCTAAGTACCTCTGCTTGATCATCAATCCAAGCATACCAGCTGATGTTGGTCTGCAGCTTGAGTGCTTTAATGGAATATCTGGTTGCAGTCAGAGGCAAAACAGCATCTGTATCTCCACTGTTCAAAAACATATGTAATATCTGTGATTACACTCCAGCCATTGGTTTTCCTTTGATAAACTTAATTAACACAAGGAATTATAAGAAGGAACATTACCTGAATATCCAGATTCTAATGCCAGCTGCAATAAGTTCTTTGATGATAGGAAGCATGGATTTTGGAGAATCAGTCCAGTTTCCCCTAACGATAGAACTGCGAATACATATATATGCCAAAGAAAAATCTAGCTTAGCCTCCTTAGTCAACTGGGGAAGATAAGTTGAAGAAATTGAGAGGAAAAAAATTATAAATGAAGATGAAATAAACCTGCAAGTAGCCCAAGGATAATGAAGGTGAGTAAGATTTGCATGAAGAGCCTTCTGCACCCTTCGATTATTCATGTATCTTTTCGTATACATTACTACGCATTCATCATTACCTCTGAATCTCCATGGCTGAAATACATGAGACCTTTTGGTCATCTTAGTAAGAATAAGGCAACTATTTGCCATCATGTTCCTCTGGAGATTATTAATTCATAGCATGCACGTTCTAATTAATAACTAAGAAATGAAGTACGGTCCATGTGAAATTCACATGGACATGGACATGAACATGAAAGTGAGAATAGAAAAAGAGCTTTACCAATGGTATTTGACCTAGATTATGCTTAAGAGTGGCAATCCCACTGCAAGGAGGGCTGTAGATGTTGTAAAGATTGATGTCTCCAATTTCCCCATAGGCACGATTTAGAGCACTGTTGCATCCATCTCTTGGGAATAAGAAGGTGTCATTTAGACATGACTTTTTCAGGTCATTGTACGTAGAATCAGATACCAAACCATGGTTCCACCAGTACTCATGAGTCCCCATATTGTCGTAATAATCATCGAGGAGCGGATTTCCCAACTGGTCCAAATTCATAATCAAATTATAAAATAAACAAGAATGTATTAAAAAATTAAAAAATTACTAAATTAAAGATGATCATAGTAATAACTAATAAACCAATTAAAATTGTTCATGGGGTAAGTCTAAGGTTGCCATATCCATAATATTGACTTACCAGAAAACCTTTGAAGTTAAGGATGGGATTCTTGACTCCTTTGTTGCGGCGGACGATGAGTTGGGATAGCTCAGGAATGTAATGACCTGAAAGTTAACAAGATCAAAGAGTAACCCAAAGTTTATTAGGTATTAATTAACAGATTAATGCAAGATTAATTAACTCAAAATGGGGATTGGTGGAAGAACCTGCATAGCTTTCTCCAGCAATGTAGAAAGGCCTGTGCTTGTAATTAGGGAACCTCTCTAACCATTTGATGAGAAATGTGTAAGCATCTTCAGCTGTAACAATTAAAGAATTAGTTAGGGTTAGGCTAACTAAATCTTTGACAATTTAGTGTTATTGCATGACTCTGGCTAGCTGCATGCCTTGGTCATTTTAACGTATAATTATGTTATACCTGTCCTCTTGTCACCAACCGTGTATATGTCGGACGAAGTATTCGAATAGGAGAATCCGACGCCGGCCGGTGAATCAAGGAAGAGCAAATTCGCCTCTGCAAAAAATAACGTAAGTTGACATTAAGAGTATATAAACATAAGAACTGCAATAACATATGTTACGACTTTGAATTACGTTGTGTTGTGTACCTTGATTCCAAGCGTAGGGATTCAGACGAAGAGTTTTCCCATCGGATCGCACACGAAAGGGACCCACTTCCTCGGAGGCCCCATAAGCCACAGATGAACAGCCAGGCCCACCATTGAGCCACAAAACCAACGGCTTAGATGCAGGCTGACTCTTAAAAGGGGCCTTGAACAACCAATAGAACAGGGCTCGGCCCGCCTTTGGGTCAACAGTTATGTAGCCAGAGTATTGAGAGAAGTTGACCTTTGGTGGCTGCCCTGGTAGCTTGACTATTCTATCTCTCTCCTGCTCTTTCCGGCAATTACCACCGGCGGCCGAGGCCGAAGAAACTGTGGATAGAAGAAGAAGGGTACCAATGACCAAAACATGGAGCAAAGAAGAAGAAGAAGAATTGTTGATGTAATGATCTCTCATCATTCAGCAACAAAATGCTTTGGGAATGTGAGGTCTAGACTTTGGAATTTGGGACTCTTAAATTAAGTGTCTCAATTGGTTTGTTACACTTGTTTTCATTGACTTTTAGATTAAACTAGTTGAAGCTTTGATTTTCCTTTTTGTCTAAGTGTTTTGGGAGTCAAAATTAGTTGTTCAAACGTGCATGGGGAACTTTTATATGGCAATTATTTTAATGTATTGGATCACCATCCCAAATAAGTCCATTAATCTTAGTGTCTTGGCCTCTTTTTATGCAATATATAATATATTTATCTACTTTCCTTTTGTTGAACCACACACATGTCTCCTTGATAGTCTTTTTCACATTTTGTTGAACCATTTCAACACCCAAAAGATCTATGATTTCTACTAGTTTGATGGTTATGGTTATGGTTAGCTCTTACAATGAGAAAGTGATTGAAAAGCAACACAGTAATTATTCAACAATGATATACCATGAATAAATATCATGAACTCGTATTTTTATTTCAAAAGATATATTTATAGAATGGAAGAAAACCGTTATTTATAAACTCGAAATTCGTCTTATCTCTTACTAATATAAAATCTAAAACACAAAAATTAACCCAAATACAAAAATAAATAAAAATTGTACAACAACAAATTCAACTTTGACAAGTTTGATATTAAAACTATAAAATTGAGTTTTGCTTCTAGTTCAAGGTAGAATATATAAAGATATTGTTGATGAGTATTAATTACATTTTTATTAAATTAAGATGATTCCTTTATAAAATATATAAGATTTAGATAAAAAAATTATATTTCAGGGATTGAAATTTTAGTTTATAATTGATATGGGTTGTATTAGATATTGTTATATATATAAATGAATTATATTGATATTTTATGAAATTAATTAAACATGATGACTACGCAATACTTTGAAATATAAAATGAACAGCATAAATTTCTCCTTAAGCAAATAAATAAATAAATCCTTTAGGCCTTATTCCGGCCACGATGTGTCTACACTTTAAAATGTTCCAATTTTTTAAAATAAAATAAATAAAAAGAAATTAATTGCGTGTAAAAATTGTAAAGACGAGAAGATCAAATTGACCTGTATCTAAGATTCAAGATCTGCCGCCTGTTGGTTTGACAAAAGTTTGTTTGACTTTTTGTTGATGGCGACGATGCAGTTTCTAAATAAGCAGATCACGATTCTAATTGGGTCCATGTGGTCTTAATATCTACCGTTCAAACCAGAGAAACTCCACCGTTGGATTTATTATAAATTTTTGGACCTCGTGATTTTCTCCTCTCTTTTTTTCAGCCTACCAATAAAGTACAATTTTTTGGATCAGACGATTAGGATCCGCTCTCCCGCCCCATCGAACGCCTCATATGTCGGGTACTTGTTGCCCACGGAATCAAGGTTTTTTTTTTATTTTTTTAAAATAAAATTTTCATATGATATATATATTAAATTAAATTAAATGTTCAGTGTAATTTTTAATCAAAAAATTATTCAGTACAAATGGTATTAAAATTTATTTAATTTTTCATTGATGAGAAATTTTCGTAACAGATATAAATTCAAGATAAATTTAAATTGAAGTGGGTGTCTTTTTTATGCAAGTCAAGAGTCAATACAACAAGCATTTTATAATAAAATAGAATTTTTTTATATGTCAATGAGGTAGAATATTACGAAACCCATACTAATATAAAATGAGATAATCTTAAACTCATAAATAAAATTTTTTTCTTTATTTGATAAGTATGTTTTATGAATTAAAAATATAAGTCCAAACCTATTTCTTTTCGCAGCTTAAGAAAAAAAAACTTATTTGATTATTTTCAAAAAGAAATTCTATGAATTTCACTTTTAAATCCTAACCATTTTAAATAAAAATTAGACCAACCCTTCAACTCCAACTACAAATTATACAAATTAAAAATTAGTTCTTGGAACCTTTCAAAGGGGAAAAAAAATAGTTCTTGAGAAACACATATTTCCTAAAATAACAAACTACTTGACTTTCAATTAAAATACAAAAGGCATCCAAGAAAAAGAAAACCAGGCATTGATTGACCTCAAACAAGAACTTGGATTCTCAAAGTTTGGGAAAGGGGAGATTGAACCTGAAACCTATATGAATATCAACTTCCCTACCAAACCTATACTTTAATATGTCTCATCAGGACATCAACCCAACAGGGTTTTTGGTTTGGTTTGTTCAGCAACAACAACAACAGAACTGCCAAACTACCCACAAAAAGGATCAAAGGGTAGAAGAGTTTGATGACCTTTTTGGTGATAAAAGCCAAGAGCATGACCATTTTTATTAATTATATAAAGAATATATCTCATTCCAAGAAAATTACAGTTCTAACATACAGGGCAACCACAACTGGTTTTGATCAACATTTTCTGTTTCATTATTTTAAGTCTTATAAAGAATAGAATTCATACAAATATTCTACAATTTTGGCAAAGTTTGTATTCTAAACTCAAACTCCAAATCTCTCTGCATTTTCCTTTTTACTTGGACGCATCCAGGAAAAGGAACAGAGTAGGCAAGAATGGAGGGGCACACGAGAAGAGTAAATCTCTTTTTTCGACTTCTTTCATGGCCCTGTGTACAAATGATTCTATTAAAAAAAATTCGGCCTATTCATCGAGGGAAATGAATAGTAGTACTAAGAGGAGTATTAACTCGGCATTGGCTTGTTCTCCAAAAATGATCTGAAAAGGATGAAAGCTTGACGGGGACGATGGAGTGGAACCTCGTGACCTGCTCCAGTTACTGTTACAAATGTCAGCCCTTTGTATGCTTGGCTCCACCCACCAACCTGCATCAGGAAATACGAAATCTGGTGAGATAAGCATCTATGAAGGCCCGGTAATGGAAAGCACAATTGTACAGTCATGTTGAGAGAGGATTACAACAATCTTGGTTTTTTTTTAACCTATTTTTGAGCTTTAGCAGAAGAATATGCAATGGCTGTATCTGATAGTATCCACTAATCCACAAAATCAAAACTTTAAGTAATCTATCTCAACAGAAACAAGTTCCAAAAAATTGTATCACATTATCAGTACTCACCTTCCCATTGTCATACCACGGGTACCAATTGGTAACAGTAGGTAGCTTCAGAGCATCAATGGAGTATCGAGTTGCAGTCACAGGAACCACTGCATCAGTGTCTCCACTGGAGAAAGATTTCAATCAGACATCATATTTACATGCATTTTGCCAAAAAAAAAAATGTAATATTAATACTTGGCTGCAAAATCCCTTGTAGAAAAATAATAACCAGCCTCTAATCCTAGATGGATATAGTAAGCAGTTCAAGCCATCACCACTAGAAACTCATTTCACTAAAACGAATTCGGCTCGGCCGCTTAAAGCCTTTGAAACCCTTACCAATAATTCAGAAAGTAACACTTCAAGACAATTGATTTTGTCATCAGAAATCGAAGTTTATCATACATTTAGCATTAACATCAACTTTATATAAGTGTATCTTCGACTAACAGGGAATGTGTGTGGAGCAGAAGCAATTCTTTGTGCTAGAACACAATATATTTCTAATTAAACCATTATCTAAAAAAAATTCCCAACTTTATTACCTACGAAATTCACTTCTTAACTTAATAAAGAAGTTACATTATAAGAGCAACTGCCTCCTTTTGTTACATGGAGAATAGACCAGAAGAATGACAGTAAGTTTCATTTCCACTTTCCAAGTTCATATTAAAGGGTTACACCCATCAAAACTTAAGCCTCCAGATCTTATAGAGAATTGAAATCTGAGATACAAGTTACAATCATGAAGTCAAAAAGTAACATAAAAAATCAAACCACCAAAGGAAGGTACAGAGAAGAACCCAGACCTGATATCTAAACATTAAAAAGTACAACAAACAAATCAAAGAATGAACTTTATTAAGAGTTGTGACCAGGGACCCTGAGCAAAGGTACCCTACATCCACATGTGAAAGGTTGAACAATTTCCAGGACAGAACATGACCTTCTTTGGGCCTAACCGCCTCATAACTCTCACAATATCAGAAGGCAGGTTTACTTTAAAGGCATGCCCCAACAACTAGTCAAACAGAGAAAGGTGGGAACATCAGTGGGCTTATATCCTAGAGTAATAGAGTCCAATTGAGGTGCATGATGTGGCAAATTTACAAAGGAGCCTAACCATAGCATGGATAA
The DNA here is from genome assembly GCF_002168275.2 of Theobroma umbraticum. Classification (NCBI taxonomy): domain Eukaryota; kingdom Viridiplantae; phylum Streptophyta; class Magnoliopsida; order Malvales; family Malvaceae; genus Theobroma; species Theobroma umbraticum. The sequence goes on along the minus strand of NW_018397268.1, from coordinate 2,882,568 downwards.
TTAACTCTTTGATTGGCAACTGTAAAGTTTGCACTAAGGCTTTTGTCAAATTCAGTTATGTACTTATGTTAGCACCCCATGAGATTTTAAAGAGGGTGGCAGACAAAAAAACAATAACAGGAAAACAAAAGATGCAAAAGTAGATTCTTTGACATTTTCAAGTCATAAAATTCTTAATTATGCTAAAATAAATTCCCAATGACAGAAAAAGTCTCACTGACTACTTCTGCAACAAAAATATCAACTTTTCTCGAAACACAAATTCCTTTTGTGGAGACAAAGGGGAAAGAGAGAGAGAAACTTACCTGTATACCCATATCCTAAGACCAGCAGCAATTAGTTCTTTGTATATAGGAAGCATAGAGAGAGGAGCATCTGCCCAGTAGTTTCCAACAAGATCACTGTAGAACAAAGAATTTTTAAACCAATGCTACTCAAAGATATTTAAAAGCAATTATCCAAAATATACAAATCAATTACCCACCTGCATGTTTGCCATGGATAGGAAATCCCAGTTACATTTGCATGTAGAGCCTTCTGGACTTCCGGGCGATTAAAGTACACTTTAGAATACCTCTCAGTGCATGGATCATAAGCTCTTGACATCCATGGCTGCATTTAGGTAGAAGACAAGGTCAATTGGGGGAGCAGGAAAGGAAAAAAGGGACAAGAACTCCACTCGAACAGTTTGGTAAGTACAAGATGAGATTAAGCATTGTCGAAGGATGTCATGAGGACATCATATTCACACAGTGATTCAAAGCAACTTTCATCCAGCTTTTGCATTCATGTCAAAAATCAGCTTAGGAAAGATTTGTATCCCATTAAATACCAAATACCAAAGTAATGTAGATGATAGTTGTGAAAGACAAAAATTTAGCACAGAGGAAAACAAAACAAAAAAAGAAGTTTAATGAAAATTGAAGGAGTTCAAATATCCGCATTAATTATTTGGACCTAAATTGAATGCCTTTGATACTACATACATAAAAGATTAGGTAAACACATCATATTGGAATGTCAAGTTCAGTTGAAGTTTTGTCGAAATGTACCCAAAGTTTTAGCAAAAAGCACCTAATTAATAGAAGACAACAGCACTGGTAACTAAAATATTTGAAGGTACAACAACCAAATAAATAGATATGCAGTTGTCTCATCACCACTGCCAATCACCTTTTACTGCATCCCATGGCTATTATATGTAAATGTGAATACATGTGCCTTTTTTTATCTTTATCTCTTTATTGAGTGCACCAACTTTAACAGGAGAGAACTAGATGGTCCACAACTGTCAATTGAACCTTTAGTCAACTAAATGTTGCATATTGACAACCCTCTACAAGTTTTGTATTGATTAGGCGGGCCACAAGCATGCTAAGGAGAAAGGGAAAAAGAGGAGGAAAGAAATGCTGAGTGTAGAAGGTGAGTACAGAAGAACCAACGCTCCCAAGTTGTAACATCATTGAACAGCGAATGTCACTCAGGGACCACCCCCTTCTGCAGCTTTAGGCTTAAAAATCAACAACTGTATTAAGTATCTAAGATGAGCCCACAGATTTAATGTCAAGTTTCACTAGAAAACCAGTCATAATATGGAAGCTCTCATAATTTTCAGAAAGATACAAATTCTACTTAAATGTGTTTGTTTCTAGAATGAATCACAAATTATGTATAAAGATCACATGAAGCATACATAACCTGCTTTATATGCGCATAATTCAGCTTAACTGCATTTTATTATGATCATATTACTGGATGACTCTGTATTTATGGGCAGGAAAGATATGCTTCTTGCAGTCCAACACTCATCCTTCCCAGGACAAAGTGTCATTCAAACTAGTGACAAAAACTCCTTAAAGAAATTAGAAGAAACAAGACTGAATGTGAAGATAAGTTTCAAATAGATCCGGTTACAGGTCAACAACATTGCTAGAAAGATGCAAAGATTTATAATTGAGATCACCCGAAAAGCCCCATTATTGAGTTGAATGAAAACTTACATAATGACCCCTCATGTTCCGTTTGAGAGTTGCAGTATCCTTGCAAGGCTGTGTGAAGATGCTATATGGATCAATGTTTCCTTGTTCCACTTGAGCAACTCTGAGAGCACTCATGCATTGCAAGGATGGATGTGTAGAGGATCCCAAGTCACAGGCAACTCGCAGACTTCTATAGGTTGAATCAGATATCAAACCATGAGTCCACCAGTACTCAAATGTGCCAACAAAATCATGGTAGTCATCAGTAACAGCATTTCCAACCTAATATAATGACAGAACAAAATAGAAGGCATTTGCCCATAATATGAAAGTTAATTACGATTAATGATTGAAATTCCAACCATATCATAAAAAAATTTCTCATCAATAACACATTCTCACCAAAAATCCCTTGAAATTGATAACAGGATTCTGAATCCCTTTGTTTCTTTCATAAACAATTTGAGACAATTGAGGAACATAATGACCTGAAAGTAATGTACCAAAATTATAGTCCTGTAATTTAACCTCCAGGCTCCAACTACAAATCATGTAAAATATAACACCCAAAACCGCGATTGAAGTCACACCTGCATAACTTTCTCCAGCAATGTAGAAATCTCTATGCTTGTACTGTGGAAACCTTTCAAACCAATTAACTAAGAAAGCATATGCATCTTCAGCTGCAATTACACAACACGCAGATCCCAAAAACATTTAAAGATATCAAACTCAACTCTGTAGATTCTAGAAGCTAAAGCAAAACATTAGGCAGAACCAACTAAATCATCAATACAAATTATCCAGACACAAACAAATAAGTTACCAGTTCTCCTGTCACCGGCAGTGTATAAATCTGATGTCGTGTTTGTGTATGAAAAACCAACACCAGCTGGAGATTCAAGGAATAGCATATTTGCCACTAACAACAATTCAAAGTAAACAATCTTAAATGAAATTCAGACAGGACATAAATAGCAGAACAACAAAAATAATAGATCATAGAAGACTTACAGTTGTTCCAAGCATAACGATTCAAGTAAAGGGTCTTTCCATCAGGTCTAATATGAAAAGGACCAATCTCTTCAGCTGCTCCATAAGCAACAGAAGAGCAACCAGGTCCTCCATTAAGCCACAAAACAAGTGGTTTTGTCTCAGGACTACGGCTCACTGGTGACTCAATCAACCAGTAAAATAATGCCCTTCCAGCTTGTTCATTTACTGTCACATATCCTGAATACTGATTAAATTCAACATTCTTTGGCTGTCCAGGTAACTCAGTGATTTTATCCAAATTTTGATCTCCAAAAGAAGAACAAAAACAAGTACAGCAAAAGAAAAGCACAAAGGAAAAAACAATGAACCTTGACTGGCCCATTAATAAACCAATCAAGAATTCACAAAACAAGCAAAACCCAGAATCACAAATCCAAAACACTTCTGGGCTTTCAAAGAAGGAATTTTTGGTGAATCCTAGAACATGGGGTTGAGTAAACTGTAACCAATGAAGAAGCAACAAAAACAAGCTCTGGGTTTTCAAAGATGGAACCTTTTGGAAATCCTAGAAAACGGGGTTTAGTAAAAATGTAAATTTGAAGTGAAACAAGAGAGAGAGAAAGGGAAAGAGACAAGTCAAATGACACAATGACAGTACAAAAATAGACAAAAACAAAAGAAAACTCAGTAACAACAATAACCAGAAAAAACAGTTACTTTGAAGTTTGCTCAAGTAACTTAATCCACAGAATTCTAAAACATCAGAGTATTAAGAACAAACTAAGCCAAACTAACAGCAACAAGAAACAAAACTCATGACATCCAGATCCCAAAATATCTCCTGAGTTTCCCAAAGAATCCTAAAAAGTAGAGAGTGTTGTTGACATTTAATAACAATTAATTTTCACAATCTCCAATGATTGTGGCTGGTTGTCATGAGGTGTAAAAATAGACATGAAACCAATTAAGCCATGCAAATTTCTATTTTGTTTTAGTACTTTTTGTATTTTTTTGCTTTTGTGTGTTTGTTTGTCTGTTGATCAGATTCAAATGAATGCTTTGCATTTGCTTTTCATTTTCCTTTTTTGGTTTTGGTTCTCTCAGGCAATTCACCCCAACAGGTAAGGCTGCACATGGGGCTTGTTCCAAGTTTTTTTTTTGTTTATGCAAAGTTCCAATCTTTTCAACACTGGGGATAAAGGAAAAGATAAATTTGCTGTTATCAAAATGTAGCAACAATTTATAAGGATTGGGAAAGATGCAAAGCAAAATTTACTGATTTCTGTTCTTTGTTTTCAAGAATCTTACAAGTGAAAAAAGCACCAGTATTAATACTGAGGTTATGACTTATCATTCATGAGTTACGAGCAGCTTTAGAATATTCTAAAGCATGCAAGTGATGGGCCAGTTGAGGTTGAACCCTTTTTCCTTTCGGGTAAATACTAGTACTTGTCATTGGCTGTTCTCATGGCCCATGCAATTTACTTTTAGAATGGAGGAATTTATATTTTTCTCTTTATTAAATTTTTAAATTTAGTCACTGATGGTGATTAGTTGCAATGCAGTATGAATAGTTTTGAGTTTAATTAATTTTTTAAGTATTTTTATGTCATGTTAATTAATCAAAGTTAAATGCATCAATACAAATTTACTATACAAATTTATTTTAAATTTATTTTAAATTCGTATTTTATATAATTAACTCAAATATCTATAGGTACTCTATTGAAAGACAGCCGTTGTCGGCCCTGCATTGAAATTTTTGTCTTTTATTTTGTTGTGTGTTGTTTCTGTGCTATTTGACCAAAACAAGTAAGATATGCACATGGGTTTGGTGCTGGAAATTCAAACTTTTGGACTTAAAAATCCATTAAAATAAATGGAAAAGGTGGAGAGCTTTTAATTGAATCTAATGAACATGATGGATGAGGATTAACAAATACTCCAATCATTTACTTTCTTTTTAGTGGATAAGAGTTTTGAATTAATCCATGACTCTCTCTATTAGGGGTGAGCCAATGTGAACTGAATTAAACAATCGAACTGAAATAAGTTCGATTTTTTTGATTCCGTTTGGTTCTTTGGATAATTTAGTTAGGATAATTCGATTATTAAAATTAATTTGGTTCAGTTTCGGTTAAGAAAATAGCTGAATTAATCAAACTTAAGTACAAATATTAGGGAAATTTTGCATGAAAAATAAATTCTAAACCTAATATATTCTCTTCTTTAGTTCCTCTTTATTTATATGAGTATCCACCTTACTTATTATAATTTTTTATTATCATTTTTAATATTTTTATAGTATTAATTTATTTAAAAAATATAATATAAATAAATATATACAAACAAAAAAATAAAAAAATTATCAAGTCCAGGTTTTTGAAAACTGAACCGAATTGACCGAATTAGTTCGATTTAAGTTAGCTTGGTTATTTATATAGTTCAGTTTAGTTTCAGTTATTTTTAAATATAAGTTTGGTTAATTCGATTATTAAATATTCAAAACCGAACTAAACGAAATAACTATTTGTACACCCCTACTCTCTGTCTCTCTCCTAAAATAAGTGGACAACAATTCTTAACAATAATTGATGAAATAATTAGTACTTACATATTCCAAAATTGTTCAAGTTTCAAGTCAATGATCTTTGTGTAATCTATATTTCATGTAATCTCATCTCATTTTTGTACAAGAAAGTTAATAGGTATCTTATAAATGTATTTAGGTCTGTCAGGGATTCAGATAGTGATTTTAAAATATCTATTATCTAAATTTGATTATAAATAATAATTTTTAATATTAAATTTTATTTTTTTATTTTTTATTTATTAATTCTTTATAATTATTGTAATACATATTAATATTTATTAATTGTTTTAAATATAATTTTAAATTTTAAGTTATTTTTTATGAACAAACTTTAATATATTAATTTAATTTTTATTAATAATATACATAAAAATATTTTCAAATGAATATTTAACAAGTACGGGTATTTAATAAGTAGTGTCCAAGATATTCGAGTATGAATTTACGTAATAATTCAAAAATTTAATCAATTATTTATAGAGTTCAAATAATTTATTAAATAATAAGGTTTAAATTAAATTAGCTCAAAAATAACCTTTTGAAACTATACAACTTCACATTTCGTCCCCTTGCCAGTGCATACCCTTTTGGTACATTTTTGTTTGAGAATAAACATGGTGACATACAGTCCACACCAACCTATTTTGATTAGGGTAGAGACGAAAGTGCAGGCCAGGACCCCACATGTTCCCACTTGGGTCCACCATGGTTAGGTCGGTTTTTAGACCCTTGGTTTGGAGAGAAACTATAAACGGAGACCGCCCTTGTCCAATGGGTTCGAACCATGAGACATGTGGAAACTGGACCATCACACAAGAGGCCCACTGGAAAAACAAAAAGACAGACTAATGGCTGAATGGAAAATCTGTGGGCGAATGAAATCTCCTTTGGATGGTTGTGTACAACAATTTTTACACTTCATTTTTCGTTTCTGATAAAGGTCTTGAGGGTTTGAAATAGAACAAAAAAAAAATATTTTATACTCTTTTTGAGCCTAGGACTTTTTACGTTGATCAATACAATTTTATCTAATTAATCGATAAAGCATTTTACATTGTAAAATATTTTTTAAAATTTTAACCTAATTGTTATTTCGAACATAAATTTATAAGTACATGTATTCAAACGTTTGTTAGAATGTATGTTTCGAGACATATGAATTTTGTTTTTTTTTCTTTCAAAGAGCAAAATTAAGAACTTGTATTAACTTAATTTAATTTAATTATTCTACCTTTTTTTTATGGCAATTATGCATTTAAAATGTAAAGAAAATTGTGTTAGAAAAAGCTTCAAAGGACAAAAGATAAAGTCTGCATGGGGCTGGAGAGGATGTTTCTGTTACAAGGAAAGTAAGTGCTGGCAAACACAGAATTAGAAAAAAAAAAAATAAGAGCTAGGGAATTATGCATGTAGAGAAGAAGCATAATAGAGTGATCAACAGGCAAACATAAAAACAAGAAGCAAGAAGGACCTACCATGTTGACAACTTTGGAAAGTAAGGGATTGAAAATGATGGCCTATGGTATGGGCCAAAACCATTGTGCCATACTCCAAGCTTAGGTTTTTTTTTAATATATATATATATATATATATTTCATGTCAGCTTTTGCTTTGAAAATTAAAAAAAAATTATTGGGCATGATTTGTGAAAATTAAATATTGCTATAATTTAATTTAACCCTTTTTTTTAAAAAAAAGTAGACATCAGCATTGTATTAATAGTCAGGATTAATAATTCGAAACTCATAAAGAAGAGATAGAAATAGAAGTACTGACATAATGTGTATTGATATTTTATATGCATTATCGTCTCGATATTTTATTTTTTATTTGTTTTAAAGAGTTGTAAATTAGGGATTTTTTTCGTAATGGGGTTTTAAAAAATAAATTAATTTTAAATTTTATTTCATTAAATATAACCCAATGCACGGTCTTTGTCATTTTGTTTTCTTGTTATATAGTTATAAATTTTTCTGATTTTTTTTTGTAATATTCTATTATTCAATATATTTCTTTCCCTACCTTTGAACTTTCTAAGGCACTCCAAAATTATTGGGCCTTATTATTCACTAATGGGCCTCTCTAACAAGGTCCATATCTAGAAAATGCAGACTCCCATAGAAGAAGCAGAGGCATGAGTTTTCTTATTTGGTTACTAAGCACCAACCGGCTTAGAAAGAACCAAAAAACAATATTAAAACACAACTTATGGCCTAAAACTCCTCTAATTCTTTGTCTATCTATGTTTATAAAAGACAAACTATAATGTCTTTTTCCTTAAAAAGTCTTTGGATTTTTCTTTTTGCATTAAAAACGGGTATTCGAATTTAATTCTCTGTTTTTTAAAATAAATTTATTACGTTGATTTGATTGTAATATCTTTTTTATATATTGGATGATATATCAAAAAATTAATATGTTCATACATCTAAATTTATCCGATAATTACATGTTTATGTTAGGGATTATAAATATTTAAGATAAAAATAGTATGACAAGTAGCTTGACTCAAAATTTTAAGCTTAATTCATATGAGAAATTGGGCAAAGACTTCAAAAGGACTAAAGCTGAAGAAAATGGTAGACTGCTGACTTTTTTTTGTTTTAGGTAAGTCAAGTAGTCAAAAGGGAGGAGATTCTTTGATAAAAATTTGAGACATACCATTTGTTTCGAGATTTCTTTTCCTACTCAACGTGATTCGATTGTAATATCTCATTTATGAATTACTTGATTTATCGATGAATATATATATATATATATATGAATTTATTCAATTACTACATGTGGGTATTCATAAATGTAAGTATTTAGAAAATAAAAATAGCGAAACAAGTAACATGACTCGAAATTGTAAGTTCAAATCTTAAAATAATTCATATGAGAAATTGGGCAAAGACCTTAAAGTTATGCCAACAACCCACTAAAAGCTAAGGCTGAAATCTCTCAAGAATGATGATCAGAACATGGTAAGATTTCCTCTTGACTGATTTATTTCTTTTAGCTAACTATTGAGATTTTGATAAATATTTGAAAAATACTATTGGTCTCACTGATTTTATCTCAATACATTAATTTGATTGTAATACCTTAGTTATAAATTAATTTAAAAATTATAATTAATTATATATATTTAATTATAAGGTAAAATATTCATATCCTTTTAAATTTTGATAAAAATTACACAAAGATATATCAATTTTTGAAATAAATACTCTATTCCAAAACTACAACAATGTTAACAAAAATAATGAAAAAATTAAAATATTTTTTATTAATTTAAAAAATTATTATTATATTTGAAAAAAAAAATAACTGCTCTCTAAGAAAGGAAAGCGATCGGTACTCCCCTAGGGCGCTCGATCAGGGCTCTCAATGGGCTACTAGGTGCTTCCTTGGGGAACCCAATGCTCGCTTAGGGAGCCCGATCGGGGCTCCCAGGGAAGCTCTGGTGCTCCCCAACGGGGAGCCTTTTTTCTTTTAATTAATGAAAAATAATAAAATTATATAATTATAATTATAAAAATTAATTACAGGTAAAATTATCTTTCTACTCTTGCTACATCAGCAAGTTGAAAAAAATATTAATAATTGACTAACGACTGGATCTATGTATTTAATAAAAAATATTTTTTTTAAACAAAGTATCTATTTTGAAAATTAATAAATATCCATATAATTTTAATCAAAATTTAACAAGTTAGGGTATTTTACCTTTAATTATATTATACAAATTTTTAACAGTATTATAAATAAAATGTAATTATAAAGATTACTTATGTTAACAAAGATTATCTTTTTTAATATTGATATTAATTATGAAAAAAAAGTATTATTAAAAATTTAAAAATAAAAATTTTATTGCAGTATAAATAAGTACCATTTACTCTCTAAAATTCATTAATTATTTTTTGGATGCAAAATAAGTACCCATTTGTCATATTATATCTCTTCCCCATTTCTCACTTTATTTTTAGACTTTGGGTGCATTAATTAATTTCATGAATCCAAAAATTAATAACTCCAGAAACCCCACATCAGCACTGATCAGTATTTGAAAAATTACACATAATATAATAGCAGAGACTTGCCAGAGCTGTCATTGCAGCTGATATAATTGCTACACTCCATGGCAACAATCTACTGGATAACTGGTTTTTCCCCTTTTTGAATTAAATAATAATAATAATTTTCCTTTATAATGCAACATTTCACACTTTCCTGGCCTGCAGCTCTGCAGAATCAAATACTATATTGAGTACTCTAAATAAATAATCCATGGAGATGAACCATATGGTGATGATAAATTTGGTGATAAAATAATTACACCACAATCATTACATGGAAAGCAAAGGTAGATTATTATAAATTGAGGGAAGCTTTTATTGGTTTATGTATGGTATTTTTTGGGTTACATAATAAGAGATAATTCTCAAATCTTATAAATATTATTTTGTTTATTTTGAATTTAAAGTTTTTGAATTGAAATATTAAATTAAACATATGTTTGTTAAATCATTATAATTTTTAAGACATATGAGAATCCATTAAATCTCAATGTCATTTGAATTTTTATCTTGATTATGTAAAATAATCATCCATATATGAAAACTTAAAGAAACAAAAAAAAGGGGATAAATTTGGTTTTAAGTGTCAAATTGTTGGAGTTAGTATAATATCAATTTTACTTCAAATTAAAGTATAGAGTTGGTAAGAAATAGGTCAAAGGCTAATTTTACAAAGGTAGATTGTTTTTTCATATATTAAGTTTGATAGAACAATTTTCTTTCTTATTTTTTTCTTTTAGCTAGTTATCTTTATGGTAAGAATTTTATATTAGTAAGAAATGTGACGGATATTAAATTTATAAATAAGATTTTTTCTTTATTTAGTAGATATTTTTTAAATTAAAAATATAAATTCGTAATAAAATGATATTAAAATCTATTTAACTTTTCATTGATGTATAATACATTAGGATCGAGGTAAGTCTAGATTATAATATATTATTATTTTTTATAAATGAAAAGTCAGTATAACGAGAATATTATATAATTGTATTTCATTTCAATAAAAACTTGAAACGAGTTTTAGATAAATTTTTTTTATTGAATAAATATTTATTTTAAATTAATAATATGAACTCAAAAAATAAGTGGGAGAGGGTGGTAAATCTAAAGAGAACGGGTAAAATTGGTAAGAAGTACAAATCAAATGATAAATCGTGACTCAATGGGAAAAATTGTAAAAAAAAAAAAAAAGTTATCGGTTTCTCTCTTTAATCATTTACGGTCTTTGACTTGCACTTGTCACCAATATCAACGGCTGAAAGGGTGCAGTGACATTATATTATAATGGTGGTGGCGTTCTACGAAGCATTGAATCTTGTCACTCACAGACTATAGAAATGCCATAACTTCCCTTATTGAACTTCTCTTTCTCAAAAGTTGTAGTAATAATCTTTGACTTATTGGGACAGTGGAGACTGGAAACTTGGGGAAGCACACATTATTTTTCTGACAGCTCCTGTTGTAATTGAATTTATATAAACACCCTTTGGCAAAATTAAAATTACATAAATACCATTTTAAAGTGTAAGATTTGCTTTAATTTTATTTAATCGAATCTAATAATGTAAAATATCCAATTACAAAGTATATATTATCATCCCTGTCACTTGTGCCTATTAGAATTGATTAAAGGTGATATGCATTAAAAAAATTTTAATTCATATTATTGTCTCTTCTAGAAGCAATTTTTCTTTTTTAAAAATGTCATATTTTAACTATATTTAATTTGACACTCAATATAATATGTTTTTTGAAAATGTAGAGGGTACTATTGTCATTCTAAATCTTACTTTAAAAAAGAATTATAAAATATATGGGTAAAATTTAAAATAAAAAAATTGAAGGAATCAGCATTTTGCTGCCGACGGGCGAGGAAGATGCCGCTTGAGATGCGCCACGTCAGCCCTAGATATTTTCTCACGCGCTGTTTTGGCTTGTGTAAGTTGGATTATTGGGAAAACGAAGGATGGCATGTGCGAGAAATTTACACGTGTTTATCTAGGACATTCCAACCAAGTAAGATCGTTCGCATGTGCGTCGAGCACGTGCCGTACTGCTGACGTGGGCCACATTGTGGTGTTTTGTGGTTTTGACTTCTTCCGCTTCGCTTGCGAAAGTGCGAAGTGCGAAACTCAACTGAAACCAAACAGAGCGTTGGAAGGTGAGAAACGTCTTTGATTTTACATATACGCCCTTGAGCTTTTCCAAAAACTATGAACACGTCCTCGATCAAACTCAAATTGCAATTTATAATTTTTTTTTACAAAAATTCATCAAAAATATTTTACCAAAAAAACTGAAAAAAAAAATGGCATGCCTTTTATTATGAGAAAGAAATAGTAACTCTACATGTTGCAACTATTTTTTTTTCCTTACCTGAAATGATAAAAATTTATTAATTCACATATTTATAAATAAGTTATATTTTCATAAATCTTTAAATTTATACTTTAATTTATCTAATAAATTTTTGTATATCAAGCGAGACAAAAATACTGATAGAAATGCTATTGGTACTTATCCAACCGTCCATCATGTTGAAACTTAATGTATTTGTTTTTATTAAAAAATACATATTTTACTTCAATAGAGGAAAAATAGAAATAAAGGAAATTAAAATCATTTTTTTAAGAATAAAAATTTAAAATCTTTAAAAAAACTCCCGTATTTCATTTTATAGATAGACAAAAAATGATTCCTTTTATTTTCGGTACATCTCTTGTTCATTCTTAATTTTTATGGTGCAAAACTTTACTCAATTCTTGATTGAATTCGACATGATTCAAATCCCACCAATTCCAAATATAATTATAAATACTATCTCATTCTTTTTTTTAAAATATTAAATTTTAACATAATATTATAGATTTTACATTAATAAAAATGATATGAATCTTGAATATATAAATATGAGAATTTCAAGATCTATCTTATATGTTTTTAAATTTGAAATATGAATCCATAATTTATAAATTTATTTTTAAAATTTAAGATCACGCACAAGATAAATTGAATTTTAGTTTTGGCTAGTAACAATTTTAAGTTTCGGACTTGTGACAATAAATACTTTTTAAAGACAACTAATATTTTATTTTCAACTATTTTCTTTAATAAATAAGAGAAAATAATGGGAAAAGAGTGGAGATGGTAGGGCAGCATGAACTTCTTTTCTTGCAGACTGAGCCAAAGAATTAGATGTACCTTTTTTTATTTTATTTTTATTTTTTACAATAAAAAACCCTTTTTTACTATTTACCTCACAGTTGTAAATTGGTTGCTCATAGAAAAAGGTAGGGATAAACATGAATGTACATGGTCTAAGCCAGCATATTCTTCATGTCTTTAGTCTTTATTAAAGAAATGTTCCTTTTTTCTTCTTTTTCAAGAATCTTGATGGACAATATTTCAAAAATTGGAGTCGATTTTTTTTTTTCATTTCATAACTTTTATTTTGTCTAATTTAGAATTCGATCTTGACGATGTGGGGGCAAATTTTATAATTAAAATTAGTTTTTTTATTTTAAAATATTAATTTTTTATATATTATAGGGTAATTTTATTTTTTTAAAGCTAATCTATTAGATTTATTTAAATATGGATTAGGCTTATCTATTTCTATAATAAGGTCTATTACAACATGATTTAAAATAATATAATTCTGTACTTATATATTAATACTAACGTGAGAAGATTTTATTGAATATGATTAAGAAGTAAAATTAATATTAATGATAACATAGCGAGAGTATTATAGATAAATAATAAATTTTATATTTTATATATTAAATTGATAATAATTAAATTGAATAAATTGTTGAAAATAAAATATTAAAATATTTACAAAAATAATGAATAAAGTCCACAAAGTAAACCTAACCAAAGAAAAAACTCTTTTTTTTTTCCCCTTTCCTACAAGTTTTTCATTTCTTAATTTTTTTTAATTTTTCTTCTTTTCTCCCTTTTTGTCAATGCTTTTTTTTTTTATTTTCATTTACGTTAAATTAATTCAGTATACTTAATATCTAAAGTTAATTTTATAATAAAACAATTTACTATATTCTTTTCTTCACCTTCTACTTCCACCGCCGACCAAGAGCCTGGCCACGCCGGAGTAGGACCAAATCTGGCCCTCGAAGCTTCGCGACGCCGTCTTGAGCTAGATTAGCTCCCGCCACCGTCGATCCTGGAGGGGGAGGGGCTAGATCGGCTTCCGATCTTTCTCGCTCTGTCTCCGTCTCCACTGAGTCGATAACTTTATCCCTTTCTTCCCTCCTTACCAGTGCCGGATCCACACCATAGGACCGGTCCAAATACCGTCAGCAAGAACGACCCTAAATTTAATCGTCCTGGCTGTATGTACCCTCTTGGCTGAATTTTATCCTACGTTTAAACCTAAAAACCCTGAATTTTTTAATATTAGGAGATTATTTTCAAATGGTAAAAGACTAAAAGAGTCGATAGCAAGTAAAGGTGCAAGTCACGGCTGGAGTGGTCCTCAGATTTGACCTCAATTGATTAGTCTTTCACAGGGCAGTGGACCAAAGCTTCCTACTCCATTCACCGTCTATTGCATTCTTACCAACAAGTTTAACAAAAAAGAAAATTACTAATTCTTTTTCCTAAGCATTTATAGAATAATAAATATTTTAATGAAAATGTTAATAACTTATGTTACGAAATCTAGGTAGAAATTTGGTCCTCTGTCATTAATAATATATACGCTAAATTCCAGCCCATTGTCCGTTAAATAATAATAATAATAGATGATTAACACCTTAACATTTTATTTATTGAATGATATATAATTTTTTTATTTTTAAATAAAATATAAATTTTTATTTTTTAATTTTAAAATTATAATATTAAATAATTAACACTCAGAGTGTTTAGCTCACACGATCTCCTTACTTTAGGGTTTGGATCCGTTTTTCTTAATTTTAAAATTAATACTAATAATAATAATAATAATAGATAACTAACTCCACCAACTTTTAGAAATATAGAAAATCAAATTTAAGAATTCAATATATAGGTATTAGATTAGCTGTACGGGTAGATATGCAACGTAGAAAAATTGTCATTGGTAGATAAACTAAAACAGAAAAAAATACAAATAAAGAACTAGATTTAATATTTTTAAATTAAATTAAATTTAAGAATTCAATATATAGGCATTAGATTAGCTATACAGGTAGATATGCCACGTAGAAAAATTATCATTGGTAGATGAACTAAAAAAGAGAAAAAAATACAAGTAAAGAAATAGGTTTAATATTTTAAACTTATATTTAAAAATTTAAATAAAATTTATTTTATTAAATTATTATATTTTTATTTTATTTAATCAATTAAATATTAATAATTAATTTATTATTATTTTATATCATGTAATACTGACTATTATAATAAATAAAATTATATTTTACCTCCAACGTTTATACTATGTTACATAAAATTATTATCTAATGTTAGGTAAAAAAAACAAGTGATCTTGAGGACAGGGCATCTACCAAGAAATGGTCCCTGATAGACGTAGGCCACTCAATCCCAAATAGATAAAGTTTGCTGTCCAATATTACACATCCTCCTTGATCAAGGGAGGAAACAAAATGAATCATGTTGGGGGCCATGAGGAAATTATTGTCTCAGTGAAAAAAATAAAACTTTATAAAATTATTCTCAAAAATTTTTTATCAAGGTAAAATGGGTCCACAAGTAATTAAATACTAATTACCAATTAGCAAAGGGATTGTCATGGAAAATTAGAGAGAAGGAAAGAAAATTGGTGAAAATTTTATTCCACTTCTTTCTTCCTCTCCTCTCCCTTTAATTTCTCAAAAATAATATTAATGCATATTTAAATTTTAGTGGTAAATTTTGACCAAATCCCAAAGAAATTAATTAATTTTGAAACTATAAACCAGTCAAGAGATTTTTTAGCCATTTTATTGAAATTTGACCTTTTAGAGATAGAATTTCTTAAATTGGCCATAGCTGCCTTGCTTGGTGCCAAAGCAATTTATTGGTTTAAGCAGGAAAACAAAAAGCTTTTACGTTTCACCAATAAAAACAAAAATTCTCCTTTTTGGTTAATTAATTGGCATTTGACCCAAAAAGGAAAGAGTTTAATTGAGTAATTGAAAAGAAAAGTAAAATATATATGTATTTAGACGAATTTCAAAAATAAAAACTCGCCCTACATTTGCTTAATTAGTAGAAAATACCTTTTCGATTCTTTTTTTCTTTTCAAAGTTATTCACAATTTCGTGAAATGAAAATTGACAAAAAAAATAAAATTAAAAAAAGAAGAATCTAAAATATGAGTTTCGATCCGTCAATACGTACTTACATATATAGAGGCAAGTTGCTTTCCAGAGAGTAAGTATTTTTTTTCTAATTTTGAAAAAGTTATTGAAAGGAGGAGAAAATTGTTAACTTTAGAAAGTATTTTCACAAATAAAGGTTTTTTTTTTCAAGAATTCATTTTCAGCAAACCCAACAACCATTTAAATAGAAATAAATGTTATTCTTTTCTTAATTAGGTAGCATTCTGTACTGTTTTTACACTACCAAAACAATGTAAAGCTTCAAATTCATAAAACAAAATATATAAAATTTTACATTAAAGGAAAAAAGGAAAAAGGAACCAAGAGAGAAAGAAAGCATGATGAATAATAGGGATGCAAATGGCAAAATATAAAATGAATTATTATCTTTTTATTATTTTATATATTGCTGATAGAATTTTTAAATTTATAAGTAAAATTAAAATATTGTTATATCTTTTTATTTATCAAATTTAATTATTAAATTTTTAACATACATATTAATAATTTTTTTAAAAGAAAAGTAGTTTATAATATTACCTTGAGGGATGAAATTTGAAACTCCACAAGCAATATTCTCTTTGTGCCATGTGCAAATTAGCAGCAATTAAAAATTATCATGGTATAATAATAATAATAACCAATAAAATTTCTATATATTTACTAATATCTATAATTTGTTTGTTGAAATTAATAATTTTTTAGTAATTTATTGTTAGTTCTTATTTAGTTATTGAAGTGTAAAATGTAATAATTCAATAAAATTTTTTTTAATTAGTATTAATTTAGAGCCATATTAAAACGGAAGTTTAAAATTTAAATGACAGAAAATACATTCTTAAATAAAATTTATTTAAGAATTTTTAGAGGCATATTTTTTAAATGACATAAAATGGAAGTTTTTAAATTTTTTTAGAGGCATAATTTTTTAGCTTAATTGTTTTCTTCAATAGAGTTGAAGAAAAAAAATGAAAATGAGAAGGAAATAAAATGGCATAAAAAATATTTGTATTAAATGAAAATCAAAATAAAACTGTCGCATAAAAATATACACTTAATTATATAAACTAAAAATGTGATTAAATAATATATTTGAAATATTTAATTATTATAGAACTAATAAAATCATATATATGCATATATATGAATATTTAAGAAAGAAGTGTTTGGATTAACTCTTAATTTCATGATAATTTAAAATGTTAAAATTGATTTTCTTCAAAAGAAAAATAATTATCTAATTAACATTTTTTATATTAAAAAATCCGTAAAAAAAATAAAGCATTTCAAAAGATATTGTCATATTAAATTATATAAAAACTATCTATTTTTTTAATTCAAAAATAAGATTTTACTGTAAGTTTTGTTATCAAATCTGATAATTTTAATTTGCAAATTTAATCCTCAATAATTTGTGTCAGATTCTATTAGATATAAAACTGATTTCTTTTTTTAATTGAATTTTTTTCTCTAAACTACGATATCTCTAATTTTTACTAGATATATTTATGCATTTTAAATCATAAAGCCCTTTGATGCGTAATAAAATAAGAAATAAATTAGAAAAAGGATAAAAGAAAAGCAAAATTACTTCAAAATTTAAAAAAAGCATTGCGACCACAAAATGACACGCAAGTGTTGTCATTCTGAAAATCAAATGAGGGCAAATCAGTCAGCAGAAAAAGAGGGAGTGACAGAAAAAGTGAGCTTTTTTCGGTTTTCGTAATTTCCGATTAAATCCAAGGGCAAATTCGGAGCATTAAATGAGGAAGCAAAGGGCGGGTCCATTTCCAAAAGATAAAAAAAGATGACAATTACAAAAAAGAAAAACAAAAAATAAAAAAGGTCTTATTTTATTATATTTTTATAAAAGTAAATAAATATAAATCTAATGAAGATTTTTTAAATATTTAATTTAAATAATTTTAGCGGACTTGAAAGTTGATTGAAATTTGGTTTAATGAAGGTGTTGAGATACGGATGCCTATCTCTCACTTCTCTTTCTCTCTCAAGGCTTTCTTTGTCCCTTATCGGCTTCACGTTCTCACTTTCTCGCCCCCACAGATTTTTCTTCCCAAACAAACATTAGACAGAGAAACCCAAGAAAACCCGAGGAAATCCAAGAAAATTCACTCTTTTCCGCTTTCTCTTTAATTATTCCGATTAAGTAGAGATAACCTTTCAAAAGCTGAAGATCACCACCGATACAACGCTGTTGGATCCGGTTCACTGACGCCGCAAAATACGGTTCGGTAAGTTTTTTTAAGAAAAGAGCCATAGATTTATTCTGTTACGGCGCCGTTGTGATTTGTGGAAGTGAGAAAACCCGAGTAACAACCTGTGTTTTTTTTTTGTAGAGAAGAAGCGCTAGGTTTTTTCTAGGGTTTGGTATTTTGTGGAAAAAGAAGAAAAACGGTGGCGTTTTGTTGGGGTGGTGCTGCCTCATGCGATTTGATGCCGCCAGAACCGTTGCCTTGGGATCGGAAGGATTTTTACAAGGAGAGGAAGCACGAGAGGACGGAGTCGCAGCCACAGCAGCCGTCGACGGCTCGATGGAGAGACTCGTCTTCTATGTCGTCGTATCCGCATGGGTCCTTTAGAGAATTCGCTCGTTGGGGATCCGCTGACTTGCGTCGTCCACCTGGTAAGTTCTTTCCTTCCTTTTACGTCGTTTGTTTCACCTCAGTCTTTTATTTTAAGCCTTATTTGAAGGATAGGATTGTATCAGCATGAGTTTTGCGAGATGGTTTTTTTTGGGAGGGAAGAAGTGAGAATTGGTTAGATCCGTGGGTGTTTTAGTTTTTGATTTGATTTCTTTTGGAGATATTAGAAATTTTCATTTCTTTGGGTTCTTTGAAGAATTGATACCTTTATTGTAGTTAATGGGGAGTTTTTCTTTTTCTCTTTCCAGGAAAGGTTTTCTTTCTCTTCTTGCTTTATTTAAGAAATAAAAGAAATCAACATTCTTGGGTTTCCTGAGTATTTTTTTTTCTTTTGTTTAGGGATAGGATGCATTTAATTTTTTTGGTCCCAAAGAGGAACATATAGTTTGATTTTTGGGAAATGGATAGTTTTACTTTTTAAATATTCTTTTTTTTTGCTTTTTTTTTGGTTTTTTTTTAAGGAACCAACGTGGTTTTTTTTTTTGGGTTTTCTGGTACTGTTTTCTTTTCTTTTTTAATCTTTGGAGGTAGGGAATATTTAATTTGCTTTGTCTTTGATTCATTGAAGAACATGCACCCTGATTTATTAAATGGAGAAATTTAGTTTTTTGTGGAAAATATATTCTATTTTTTTGGGTTTTTTTTCTCTGGGGAAGACTTTAAGAGATTGAGTTTCTGTTTTCTTTTTTCTGGGATTTGGAAGAATACATATACCTTGCATGTGTTAATGTTTTTGTATTTTTTCCTTTGTTGTTTAAATATTTTATGAAGGTCATGGTAAGCAGGGCAGTTGGCACCTGTTTGCTGAAGAGAATGGTGGTCATGGGTATATGCCATCCCGGTCAGGTGACAAGATATTGGATGATGAGAACTGCCGTCAGTCAGTTTCTCGTGGAGATGGGAAATATAGCCGAAACAGCAGTAGGGAAAACAACAGAGGGTCTTATAGCCAGAGAGATTGGAGAGCTCATTCTTGGGAAATGAGCAATGGGTCCCCAAACACCCCTGGAAGGCCTCATGATGTGAATAATGAACAGAGGTCAGTGGATGATATGCTAACATACCCTTCTCATGCTCATTCTGACTTTGTGAACACATGGGATCAGCTTCATAAAGAGCAGCACGATAATAAGACAAGTGGTGTTAATGGGTTGGGCACAGGACTGAGATGTGAGAGAGAAAACTCAGTAGGCTCGATGGATTGGAAGCCTCTTAAGTGGAGCCGTTCTGGAAGCTTGTCTTCACGGGGTTCGGGCTTTAGCCATTCAAGTAGCTCAAAGAGCTTAGGTGGTGTAGATTCTGGCGAAGGGAAGCCTGAGTTACAACAGAAAAATTTGACCCCAGTCCAGTCCCCTTCTGGAGATGCAGCAGCCTGCGTCACATCTGCTGCACCTTCTGATGAGACAATGTCAAGAAAGAAACCACGCCTTGGATGGGGTGAGGGTCTTGCAAAATATGAGAAAAAGAAAGTTGAAGGCCCTGATACAAGCATGAATAGAGGTGTGGCTACAATATCTGTTGGTAATACAGAACCTAACAATTCCCTCAGTTCAAACTTGGCAGATAAGAGCCCCAGAGTTCTTGGATTTTCTGATTGTGCTTCTCCTGCAACTCCCTCATCTGTTGCTTGCAGTTCCTCACCAGGTAAATCTTAGGTTTTCTTATATATTTATTCAGTGTTAAGCAGAGTTATCTGGAACACGTGAATTTTATTGACAATAATATTGAAGGCGTGCTTGGTGAACTGGATTGTTGCTCAGAACTGGTTTGAGAAATATATAATCTGTGCTTTATTAATATTATTAGTATTCTCTTTATATAACCACTTTAGCTTGACAGTCATGTGACTTTTCTTTTAATTATGACCCTTGTTTGCTTATATGTTCCTGACTCTCCACTTCACCCCCCATGCCCTTTCTTAGTAACGTGAAATTGATAGGGTTGGATTGTGTGTAATCTAATTGACAATAATATTGTAGGCCCGCATGTCCAATCAAATTTATGCTTAAGAACTGATCATGGTATTCTGCATTCCACACGCTTTTTTTTACCGGCTTTAGTTTAATAGTTATGTGACTCTTGTCATTACAATGACAGCATTGTCCACTGTTTTCACGCCTTAAGAACCGCTAGGTGAATAAAAATATGTTCTTGACTCTCCACTTCCCCCTTAAAGCAAACTCATTGTAATTAAGTCTTATGTTTTTATGAGGTGATAGCTTTTCTCTTTTTGTCATCAAGGTGCCATCTCTTCAAGGCATAGAGCTTATCTATGTAGAATTCTAGGCTTTGTTGGAAAGGAGGAAAAATGACAAATATTTGGCAGGATTAGTTGGTTCCAATTGAGAGTTTGACCTATGTTGAAAACTGTGATGAAAGATATTTGTGAATTTGGGACTGTTTTATTCGTTAGTTGTTTTCCTCTTTAATTTTCTTTTGGCTTTCAAATCTTGTCCAAATTAGAAAACCATGTAATGGTTTTTTTATATTGGAAAATGTCTAATTGGTGGTCGTCAAATGATATCCTTCTCCCTGTACTTGTTTTCCTACATATGGATTTGTGTTATGAGTTGTGGTTTTCTCATTAATTATCAAAATATCCCTGGTTGTTGCAGGTGTAGAAGAGAAATCATTTGGCAAAGCTGCAAATATTGATAATGATATTAGTAATTTATGTGGTTCTCCAAGTCTTGGGTCTCAAAATCAGCTGGAAGGGCCTTCTTTTAATTTAGAGAAAGTGGATATGAACTCGATTATTAATATGGGATCTTCACTTGTTGATTTGCTTCAATCTGATGATCCAAGTACAGTGGATTCTAGTTTTGTTCGGTCTACTGCTTTGAATAAGTTGCTACTATGGAAAGGTGATGTTTTGAAGGCATTGGAAATGACTGAATCTGAAATTGATTCACTTGAAAATGAGCTTAAGTCGTTGAAAGCGAACTCTGGAAGCAGATATCCATGCCCAGCAACATCCAGTTCTCTTCCTGTTGAGGAAAATGGAAGAGCCTGTGAGGAACTGGAAGCCATATCCAGTATGATCCCTCGACCTGCTCCTTTGAAAATTGATCCTTGTGGTGATGCTCTTGAGGAGAAGGTGCCTCTTTGTAATGGTGTCTTGGAAGAAGTTAATGCTGATGCAAAGGATGGGGATCTTGATAGTCCTGGAACGGCTACATCTAAATTTGTGGAACCATCATCTTTGGACAAAGCAGTTTCTCCATCTGATGTTAAGCTTCATGAATGTTCTGGTGATTTGGGCACTGCTCAATTGACAACAATGGGGGAGGTGAATTTAGCTCCTGGTTCAAATAATGATGGGACTGGTGTGCCCAATTCTGGGGAAGGGAGTGGGCTTGAAAAGATTGATAATGATGTGCATGTTCCAGAACCTTCAAGCACTGTTGCTGACACAGAAAATATGATGTATGATGTAATATTGGCTACCAATAAGGAATTGGCAAATAGTGCTTCTAAAGTATTTAATAACTTATTGCCAAAAGATTGGTGTAGCATTGAGATTTCTGAAATTGCCAATGGTGCATGTTGGCAGACTGATTCTTTAATCAGGGAAAAAATTGTAAAGCGGAAGCAGTGTGTAAGGTTTAAGGAGAGAGTTTTGACTCTTAAGTTTAAAGCATTTCAA
Source organism: Theobroma umbraticum (assembly GCF_002168275.2). Classification (NCBI taxonomy): domain Eukaryota; kingdom Viridiplantae; phylum Streptophyta; class Magnoliopsida; order Malvales; family Malvaceae; genus Theobroma; species Theobroma umbraticum. The sequence goes on along the minus strand of NW_018397268.1, from coordinate 2,860,298 downwards.
CATGCGTGGAAAGAAGATATACATTCACCTTCGATAAGAAAATATCGTGCAAAGTCGCAGAAGAAATATGAACTGAGCTTACGTTCAACGCTTGGTGGCTGCCAAAAGCATCGGTCCTCCATTCGTTCTCGACTCACTTCTCCTGGTAATTGTTTGACCCTCCTGCTGAATAGTTTTTATGTGTTGCTAGTTCTTTTGTGACTTTTCATGTGGTTGAACGGCTTTACCTTAATTTAAGTATGTTACACTTTATTTTGTTTCCTATTACCTTTTTTTGAACGGTCAGTCATTCATGATATTATAGATTCTTGGTTTTAGTTAATGGATTTTCTGGGTGACAATACATTGCCCTTTGTCTGGTAAAGCTCATTGCATTTATTGTCCAACCCTTATTATGATTTCTTGTAAATTTGTTATTCTGCTGTCAGAAGCCTGAGCTAATAGAACTATTCTACCTTGTTTTGTCATTGAAGTTGATATTGGTCAGTGAATGGTCGGATGTGTTGTGGTGCATCTTCCTCAATGCCTCATGCATTAGATATGAGGTGGTAGTACAGATTGCTTGCCTGCTGAACTGTTTCAGTAGAGAATTAGCTCTTGGGTTCTACTTGGGAGGATATCGTTTTAGTATTTGATTTGGCAGAATTCTATGCTTCTTGTGGATTGTAAAATGAGATATCTATGTTGTATATTCCGAAACCTTTCAAAGAATCCTGGTCTCTTGGCGGTATTGCATTGTGGGAAAATGCACAAAAGTTGGGGATTGCATGTTGGAGATTGAACTGTATTCACTTAATTCAAAGGATGGGTTTGGGTTGGCCGAGTTTGTTTTGTAGCTTGAGATTTAAGTAGTAATGAATAGTCAAAATGTTAGAAATTAGAATATATCTGTTTTTATTTGTTAGTTTTATGGTTGATGCATTAAATGCAGCATAACATTCTGCTTCACTGCAGTTATCTCTTAATGCTTGTGACAAAGTAGATTATAAAATGCATTCTTGATGGCTTCAGTTTTCCTGGTGAAAAAACATGAAAAAGTATCTTATGTTTTTTGCTTAAATGCTTTCTTCTGTGCTAATTGTTGTTTCTAATGGAACTTTTTGAGTATATTTAGAATCAATGTAATGCTTGTGACATCGATTAGCCTTCATTAATGCTGCTGATATGTATATTGATAATATTTTTTTTTAAAAAAAATGTCAGTTTTGCCTTATGCTCTCTTGTTTTCTAAGGACTTACTGATGCATATTCTCTAATTATTTTTCTGGTTGTTTTGCAGCAGGAAATCTGAGCCTGGAACCTAATGTAGAGATGATTAATTTTGTGAGCAAACTGCTTTCAGATTCCCATGTCAGGCTCTACAGGAATGCTTTGAAGATGCCAGCATTATTTTTGGATGAGAAAGAGAAGCAGGTTTCTAGGTTTATCTCTAGTAATGGATTAGTTGAAGATCCATGTGCTGTTGAGAAGGAAAGAACTTTGATCAATCCCTGGACATCTGAAGAGAAGGAGATTTTTATGGATAAGTTGGCTGCGTTTGGGAAGGACTTCAGAAAAATTGCCTCCTTTCTTGATCATAAGACAACTGCAGACTGTGTTGAGTTCTATTACAAAAACCACAAATCTGAATGTTTTGAGAAAACAAAGAAGAAGCTTGATCTGAGTAAGCAAGGGAAGTCAACTGCTAATACCTACTTGTTGACATCAGGGAAAAAATGGAGCCGTGAATTGAATGCTGCCTCCCTAGATGTTCTGGGTGAAGCTTCAGTTATAGCAGCTCATGCAGAAAGTGGCATGCGAAATCGGCAGACATCTTCTGGTAGGATCTTTTTGGGAGGGCGTTTTGATTCTAAAGCATCACGAGTTGATGATAGCATTGTAGAAAGGTCAAGCAGTTTTGATGTTATTGGGAATGATCGAGAAACCGTAGCTGCTGATGTTCTAGCAGGGATATGTGGTTCGTTGTCTTCAGAGGCAATGAGTTCTTGTATCACTAGTTCTGCCGACCCTGGAGAGAGTTACCAACGTGAGTGGAAGTGCCAAAAAGTTGATTCTGTGGTCAAAAGGCCTTCAACATCTGATGTCATTCAGAATATAGATGATGATACTTGTTCAGATGAGAGTTGTGGGGAAATGGATCCTGCCGATTGGACAGATGAGGAAAAATCTGTCTTTATACAGGCTGTTTCGTCTTATGGTAAGGATTTTGCGATGATCTCACGATGTGTTGGAACAAGATCCAGGGATCAATGCAAGGTTTTCTTTAGTAAGGCTCGCAAATGCCTTGGACTGGACTTGATACAGCCAAGAACAAGAAACATGGGAACACCAATGAGTGATGATGCCAATGGTGGTGGGAGTGATGTTGAGGATGCTTGTGTCCTGGAGAGCTCAGTTGTTTGCAGTGATAAGTTGGGCTCTAAAGTGGAGGACTTGCCTTCCACTATTGTGAGCATGAATGTGGATGAATCTGATCCTACTGGGGAAGTCAGTTTGCAGACTGACCTGAATGTATTGGAGGAAAACAATGGGGCTCTATTAAATCATAGAGATTCTGAGGTAGTGGAAACTATGGTGTCTGATGTGGGCCAGCCTGAGCCAATTTGTGAAAGTGGTGGTGATATGAATGTTGGTAGCAACAAGACTGAGTCAGTGGAGGTCCAGAAAAGTGTTGCTTTGGCCAATCTAAATGCAGGAAGAAAGCAAGCGGCCGAACAGGGTGTTACTGTTGCAGTACCAGCATCTGTTCGGGAGGCTGTTGATCCTTGCCCTCCTAGTTTAGTTGCTGTGGTTGAGCCTATATCAGTTGCTGGTTGTGCTCCTGAGGGGTTTGGAGATGATTTGAAGGCACAGGAAACTTCATTGGGCAAAAATGGCTTGGATGAACCTGATATAAAATGCAGTGCAGAGACTAGCAGTCAAAGTATCTCTAGGCTAGATTCAAATAAAACTAGTGATGAGTCCATCGATAAAAGTTCTTGTTCAGGTTTTAGCGTCAACACTAAAGGCCTGCATCGAGATCCTCTTGACTTGGACTCTGCTGAAAAGGCTTCTGCAGTATTACTGCCAAAGAAAAACTCTTCTGCTACAGATTCTGCATTGCATGATTCCGATGCCTTGCAATGTGAGAAAGTATGCAACCAAGATAGATTGTCATCAACACTTGATTATCAGGAGAATGAAGACAAAGAGGCTCACAAATCTGTGAGTGGAGATGAGTCTGACCGCTTGTCAGGAAAGCCGGTAGTGAATCTTACTGAATCTTACCAGATTCTAAGGGGTTATCCCGTGCAAGTTTCAACTGTGAAAGAAATGAATGGTGATGTCAGTCGTAGTCAGCTTCCTGAAGTTAAAAGCCTTTCTATGTTGGAAAGGGGTGTTACCGGTCCATATTTGGCTCAGGATTGTCATCTTCAGAAGTGTAATAGTTCGAAATCAGTGGCTGAGCTTCCACTCCTGGTGCAAAACTTGGAAAAGGCAAATGAGCATCCAAAGTCCCATTCACGGAGTATGTCAGATACAGAAAAACCTTGCAGGAATGGCAATGTCAAGCTGTTTGGTCAAATACTCAATTCTAGTTCCCAAGATGATGACAAGGTAGCCCATTTTCCAAAACAGACCACGAAATCATCAAATTTGAAATTCACAGGTCACAATAATGTTGATGGAAATACGTCTTTTTCAAAGTTTGACCGAAATAATTATCATGCGTCGGAAAATGTTCCCAAGAGGAGTTATGGATTCTGGGATGGGAACAGGATACAAACTGGGTTGTCATCTTTGCCTGACTCTGCTATCTTAGTGGCCAAGTACCCTGCTGCATTTGTCAACTATCCTTCATCCTCATCCCAAATGGAGCAGCAGGCGTTGCAGACTGTCGTTCGGAGTAATGAGCGAAACTTGAATGGTGTGTCAGTTTACCCCCCAAGGGAAATAAGCAGCAACAACGGGGTGGTGGATTATCAAGTGTACAGGGGGCGTGATTGTACCAAGGTGGCACCATTTACTGTGGATATGAAGCAGCGGCAAGAAATGTTCTCGGAGATGCAAAGACGAAATAGGTTCGATGCAATCCCTAATTTACAGCAGCAGGGAAGGGGAGGAATGGTTGGAATGAACGTTGTGGGGAGAGGTGGGGTAATTGTAGGGGGACCTAGTATTTCAGATCCAGTAGCAGTACTTAGAATGCAGTATGCGAAAACGGAGCAGTACGGCGGGCAGAGTGGGAGTATCGGCAGGGAAGAAGAGTCATGGAGAGGTAAGGGGGACATAGGCAGGTAGTAGGACGCAACCCTCTGGCGGCAAACATTTCTTTGCTGCTCTCTGTATAATAGTTTTGTATTTGTTTTAATGAAAAAATGATAGGGCAGTGGACGGTTCTGAAGTGTCCCGTCTTTTTGGTAATATATTTTAGGTGCTTTGTAATATTCCAGCAGCCTTGTATTTGTTGTATTTGATGGAAAATACACAAAAATAATCTGTTCAAAGGCCAATTTCTGGTTTCACCCTCTAAAATGGTCAACTTTTTTCCTTTTTAAGCCAAAAACCTACAAGAATGGGAGTGATTCTACCATTTTGGCTTCAAATTATATTTGATTTCGACAATAATTCATTTAGGAATAGGACTGTTTTTAGACCATACTCTATGATACTCCTTGTAAACAAAACTGGGTATTCTATATGGATTGGGATTCCCTTGACCTTCTGACCTCATCTTGTGTTTGAAGGACAGGTGGAAGTGGTGCAGTTATGTTAATTATCTGCAACCAAAATTGACAAACACCTGTGAAATTGCTGCTAAGGACTAGGGTAAAAGAAGAATAAGAAGAATGAGTTTGGCCAATTTCAGGATTTAGTTTAGGAGTTTTCAGGTGAAGTGCCAGTTATTCATGTGCTTATAACTTACCTCATTTGTGGTTGGGTGTGAGAGAAGAAGTTGATGTCATGCAAGTAGTAGCCACAGTCTCCAGGCACAGGGTTCACCGGCCTCTCGTACCCTCTGCACAATTTCTCAATAATTTATTTCCAGACTATTGCACCTATAAAGTATACAGAATATCTAATCCACTTTGATAAAACCCAACTTAGATATTGTAGTCTATTAAAACTCTTAACTAACTAGATAATTTGTACAATTATCTAAACAGATATTTTGGAGGCAAAATGTTCCATAAAGATTTACTAACTTGGCAACAAACCGAAATGTGGCTCAGGATGGAAATCCATGAGTCCCGAACAAGTCATGACATCCAGGCCAATTTAACAGGACTTGGTACTTTGTTCATATTAAGGCTTTGTCAATTGAACATTTCCAGACACAGGCAAATGAGAGCACAGAGTTCATGAACAATTATACATATCAAGTTAGATACTCTGTTCATGTTAATGCTTACTCTTATTCTGCCTACCTTCAAATTTTAAGTTAAGCCACGGCAAAGGTTTGCACATAAGAGAAGCTGCTATTACTCTCAGAAAAATAATAGGGAGATCAGGAAGGAAATGAAAGCAAATCTACTATGTCATACCCATCTTGTGCATAATTTTCATCTACAAACTCGGAGTCAAAGCACCTCGGCTGGCCACCAGCAATATAAAGTGGATCACCTGATCAATAGGAAAAATAATATCTCATTTGAACCACAACAACAGGGTCACTTAGAGATGCAGATGTGACATGCTTTCCTTCAGCAATTGCAGCATTTAAGTACAAGAAACTCCAGACTTCATTTAAGATTGAATTGACTAAACAAAACAATGCTTCAATGTTTACCCAACAAGGATGCCCTATGAAAGAAAGATGAATTCGTATTTGGTGAGGCCTTCCAGATTCAATCTCAACCTGTCAAGCAAATAACTTAAATATTAATTCAAGTAAATCAAAACAGAACTCGATATAAGTTTCTTCATAACCACCAAAATATTCATGGAAATGTTACTTTCAAGAGGTTCACCAAATGCTTAATTAATAATAGCCTTCATACAGCACACTCCACCACAAACCCACCCTGCGCACACCCACCGCGCACCGCGCACGCGCACCGCACCCCCCACCCCCGCCCCCCCCCCCCCCCCCCCGCCCTTTTAAAGAAAAACCCAAAGAAGAGACAGAGCAAAATAAAGAAGATTGGATACCTGGACCAATGTGTGGTTTTGTTGCTCATCTTTCTCAAGAACTTCAACTTTGCTCAAAGCAGGTTTCCCTGGTCAAGTGCAAAGTGACCAAGGAAGAGTCATTAAGACATTTGATACTTCAGATGGCATCATGAGATAGCAACTCAAGGTATAAATCAATATTTTAAATTTCATGAAAAGCTGGTACTGCTCTTTTAAATCCATGGATTAGAAACTCTATTGAACTTTTAAGATGACATGTATTAGACACATAATGAACAAACCTGAGGGTGAAGCAACGTATAGTCCTTTGGCCACCCCAGGATATTGCACAATTCCAATAGGCTGATTGATAACAAACTATGATGCAACAAATTTCAGTCGATGTAAATCTTTATGCCAGGAAAAGTAACTAAGATACAAGATCAGTAGATACAGATAACTGAAATTACCATCTTATACATTTACTAGGAACTAAATGAATAATAGAAATGTAAACAACCATTCTTATTGTTATGAGAAAAAGTGATCGATGTAGGCATCACCTTGTTCTCACCAAGTATCCCCGTCACAAGTGCCCGGTACATCTTTGAAATTTTCCTGGTACCACTAAGTTGCATTTTCCTATTGCTATACATGTGAAGAATGGTTTCATCAGTAACTTATATAGACATTTAAAAATTGGAAGATGGCTATAAACTTAGAGAGCTCCAAAGTAATGATCCAATCTGTATTGTGAATACAAAACTTCCATCTTAATTATTCAAGCCAGTTATCTGTATTATCGCATCGCGTCAACTACAGCATGCCCTTACACTTCTATAATTCATTTTTCGATTGTCCAGCTTTAAAGTATCGAGAGCTGAATGCTCGCCTTACTAAAGTTGCTCCTTCCACTTTTTATCATCTTATATATTGCTGCTCTTGCTTTTTCCAATGGCTTGTTATTTTTAGCCCCAAGCTATTGCATTTCTTGTTTTGTCGTCTTCTTTGGAGCTTTTGAAAAATTTAAATTATGTACATTTGACTTCATCATATAGTGCAAATTCCTATATGTCTCATCTTAGAATTATAAATTGCATCGTATTTAAACTGAAACTTGTTTTCAGTTCCGTACATATTTATGGATGCTCCCCAAACAGTTAGAATATAAGTGTCAACAGAAACCACTAACTCAGACATGATGCTTAACTTCTGATGATCAGGTACACAGAGATTCCAAGAGCAACTTGTTTAAAATATTTTTTAAAAAAGGGCTACTAGAAGTGAAAATAGGTTTTGTTCACTTAAACTACATTTGGTTGGTACTTTTGCTATTTGCTTCTTTTTTTTTTTGCAAAAAATTAAAATGCATAGAAACAAAAGGCAAATGGCAAACGCATCAACTGAACAAAGCCTTAATAAGCTACAAATGGAAGCAAGCATGATGGAAATTGATTTCTCTCAATACCTGTTAGCTCCGATGAGAGATGTTCCATCAGCAAAATATGCTGCGAGGCGAGTTTTAGCAGCTTTTGTCTTTGCACAAAGTAATATTCCTAGACGCCAACCAGCAACAAATCAGACCACCACAAAAAATATTTAGAGTTCCGTTGTTGCTCATGCTCAATGAGTTAATATAAAAATTAGGAAAACGAACAGTAAAGAAGTAAGCCAGTAATATCACATAGAAAGGAACATAAATTGCTGACATGTTATCTATGGAAGAATCACTACAACAACATTTAAGGATTTACTCCAATAATTCTGTCAACAACATGAATTCTCCAGTAAACTATTGCCAGACTTGTTACTCAACTGTCAAAGATAAAGTATGAGGCTCTAAAATAAATTAACATTAGCTTTTTATTTCTCCATTTATTACTTCCTTGTGTCAACACACCCTTGCTTAACATCTACTCTTGAGCAAGTAAGATCATGAATGCGGAGAAAGACACAGCCTTGGTCATGTTATCAGCATCAATTAAGAAATGATGAATGCGCGAACCTGATGTACCCCTTCCTAGACGATGTACAGGAACTGGATGTGATTCTTGACTTGCTAGGGAAGAGTTCTGCTTCCTCACACGCCAAGAAAGCTGTGTCAAAACAGTCCGTTGCTGGAAGAGACCACCAGGCAAAACTTGAAGACCGGAAGGCTTGTTTAAAGCAATCTGAAAACATAAAAATTTCAATTTTACATCAAACATCAACCATGACTGCAAACTCCCACACTCTAATTTGGGTACTGGTAATATATAGAGAATAACAAGAAATTCAACCGAAACCCAAAGTCCTTCAATACAACCTAAAAGCCAGAGAAGATGTAAATCACATGAACACATCAAGGTGTCCATAATACTAAAAAGGATAAATCTATGCAACCTGGAAACCCAGAGCAGAACTCAAAACATGGATATTTCTCTTAAAAACGAAAAAGGATATTTCCAACAGAAATTTTCTTCAACATAATCTAGTGGAAAGAAACCATTACTACTTTACAAACCGTTTGAGACTATTCTTCTTCGACTCTACATATTTCCTAAAAAGTAGCATGTCAACATGTCAAAGTGGACTTGAATAATGAAAATGTTGACTCTTCAAAGATAAAGAAAAACCGTAGGAAAAAATTGAATGCACTCATGTAGGACAAATACTTTTGTCATAGCAACACAGATTAAAGATGGTATAAATGTGCACAAAATTACATTTACCATATCATCGTCCTCGTACAAAACTTCAAGCGCGCAAGGCGCGTCGGGTTCTTTCCAAGGAAGCCTATGGTAAACTAACTCTGAATTACCTCTAAAAGAAACAAGAAATCAATTCAAAAGCCAAACAAAAGATATTAAAAAACTGGAAAATAATTTCCATAGCGTAAATTAGAACAAGAAAAAGAAACCTCAGAATTGTGTTTGGATCTCTAACGACTCTTCCATCAACTGATATCTGCAAATGGACGAAATTGGAATTATAAAGAATTAAAAATGATTAATTCTATACATTAATTTCCTTTTTTTTATTTAAATTTTTGAAACGAACCTGTCCATTTTGAATTCGCTGCAACCAACTGTTTAATAGTTAATAATTTGAAAAAAAAATGTTTAACCGAAAAGAAAATGGAATATAATTATAAAGAATTAAGCATAAATACCCTTGTAAAGGAGCTGAATTTTTGTACTTGCTTGAGTAAAACTCAATCAAAGTGAGCTCTGTCAGATAAATGGTTTCAGTTAAAAATTTAAAGCAGTAAAATTAAAAAAATTAAAAAAAAAACTATGGAATTACCGGAATCCGACGGTTTGATGACATCGTCGTAGAACAAGCCGTCGTTGAACTCCGGCCAAGGTAAGCCGAAAACCAGAGACTGAGTTTGCGAATCGTTTGACATATCGTGTTTTGAATTTCTAAGTGGCAAAGCAATTTTATTTCGCGGAGAATTAAATGTTATTACAATTGTTAACAAGAAATAAGTCTAACCTTACTGTAAAGTTAATAAATAAAAATTTTAAAAATAATAAAAATCTGTTTAACAGATTAAACAATATATATAATTTTTAAATTTATTTGTGTTAAGATAATAGAGTAGATAATTTTTAAATTTATTTATTTTATTTTAAAAGTTATTTTATTTTTTATTTTAAATTAAAAAATATTATTTTTTTAATATTAAAATTTTAATTAATTAATTAATTAAAAAAATATTATTATCATTTATTGTGTTAGCTCTCACATATTTACGTTACAATTTTAAATTTACTTATTTTATTTTTATAAAATTTTACTTTAATTCTTATAATTTTATATCAAGTCTTTTAATTGGTAACTTTTAACTATAATTATCTTTATTTTTATTATTTTTTAGTTAAAATAAAAATTTAAATATCATTATATATTTTTTACTCAATAATATAAATATAAATATATATTTTTTATTAAAATCAAACTTTTTTACTTAATTAACTTATTATATTAACTCTCACAAATTTACATTTAAAATTCAATTATTTCATGT
>NW_018397268.1:2845632-2850183 GCF_002168275.2 Theobroma umbraticum | reverse complement strand
TTACATCAATTGTTACAGTTTTACGTCAAGATTTATCTATATCAATTTTAAACTATAACTATTTTTGTTATTATTATTTTTTATATAAAAATTAAAATTTATATATCGTTAAATACATTTAACTCCAGAATATATATTTAAATATTTATTTTTCACTAAAATTAAAATTTATTTACTTAATTAACTTGCTACGTTAACTATTACACATTTACGTTAAGATTTAAAATTTAGTTATTTCACCTTTATAAGTTTTTGCGTCAACTGTTATAGTTTTACGTCAAGATTTATTTATATCAATTTTAAATTATAATAATAATAATTATTATTCTTTATTTAAAAATTAAAATTTATATATCGTTAAATACTTTTAATCTAAAAAATATATTTAAATATTTATTTTTCATAAAAATTAAATTTTTTTACTTAATTGACTTATTACGTTAATTTTTACATATTTACGTTAAGATTTAAAATTTAATTATTTCACGTTTATAAATGTTTACGTCAATTATTACAATTTTATCTTAAGACTTATTTATGTCAATTTTAAACTATAATTATTTTTATCTTAATTATTCTTTATTTAAAAATTAAAATTTATATATCGTTGAACACTTTTAGTTTAAGAATATAAATTTAAATATTTATTTATTTTACTTAATTGATTTGTTACGTTAATTCTCACACATTTACGTTAAGATTTAAAATTTAGTTATTCTACGTTTATAAATTTTTACGTTAATTGTTACAGTTTTACGTTAAGACTTATTTATGTCAATTTTGAACTATAATTATTTTTATTAAAAAATTAAAATTTATATATCGTAAAACAATTTTAGTATGAGAATATAAATTTAAATATTTATTTTTTATTAAAATTAATTTTTTTCTTTAATTAACTTATTACGTTAACTCTTATACATTTATATTAAGATTTAAAATTTAATTATTCTACTTTTACTAGTTTTTGTGTCAATTCTTATTATTTTAAGTTAACAATTTTTAATCATAATTTTTAAAAACTCTATGTCTAGGTTTTTAATGATAATTTTAAATTACATGTGTTTTTATTTTTATTATTATATATTTTTAATTTTGACTGTCTAATTTATTATAATGATAATCTTATTTATAATATGAAAATTTAGCCATGAAATAAAAAAATGTAAATAAATGATTTCTATTAATAAGGTATAAAAAGAGTCCATCAAAGAGAGGATTTTTTGTTTACGAATAAAATTGGTTTACTAACTTTTTTATGAGTTTTAAATAAATGACTATAATTTAATTTTCATAAATCAAATGATCTTTATTAATTGACTTTATAATAAGGTCAAAAATGATGACTTTACTGTAGAATTTACCAAGATATAATTAAAAAACTAATTTTGCTTATTAAAATTTAATAAATTTATATAAAAAAATAATCCATATTTTAAAACCCAATTTACCTCTCAACCTATTCACTGGACGGCGAAGAACATGAGAGAGGGGTTACTTCTCCTGGATTTGGTGGTCTTGAAGAATTGGGTTTATGGCAGTGAGTCAGGTTCTAGATGGGCCAGATAAGAAGCTAAGCTAGTCCATGGTTGCAGTTCTTCAATTTGCCAAGGGTCACTGTTGAATCTTTGGTGTTGCAAAGTAGGAAGTGATGGATCTAATAATCTTCACACTGAAAATGTCAACAAAAACATTGCAAGAATATGGCAGCCGGCAGCCACCATTATTGAAATCCATTTACCAAGTCAATGTTGGAAGCTAAGGTTTCAGACAGCAAAAGATACTTTTAACTGTCCCATTCGGTACCAGAGAGAGAAAGAGGGAGAGAGAGAGATTATGAAGAAGAAAATTTCTCTTACTGCATCTTTTATTCTCTCCATTGATTTTGCCACAACATGTCTGGTACAAGAAAGGAACACAAAAGGGAACACAGAACAACTGAGGACATTGTTGAACACAACGGAATTACAGTACGCAGAATGACAGTCGCTTAAGTTACAACAAGGATAAAAGAATCAGCAAAACACATCTGTAGATGAAGAAGGCCTCGCCACCTGAAGAGAAACTGGATCCCATTCAACATCTTTGCTGCAATAACCATTTTTGACTGCAACGACTTCTAACTGGCTTGCATCACCAACAGAAACAGAGGATTCCTCAATACCTAATCGTTTCGCGGCTACTGCTTTCATTCGATATCGTTCTGCCCTAGAGCCGATAACCTGTCCTAATACAGATGCTGCAATAGTAAATGCCATTGCTGTCTTGGGCATCAACACAGATTTCCTGAGCATTGCTATGAATGGAACAGCTGCATGGATAGCCATAAACCAAGATGGTGAGAACTTTTCAGTGTGTTCCCTCCATATCCCTAAAGGAACATTTGCTGCCATGCCTAACATCCCAATCACCAGCACTTTTGTGGGCAAGGATTGAGGGCGTAGGTTCTTGGCAAAAGCAGTTTGTGCTAGTGCTGCCCGGGCTGCAACCACTGCTGGTGGGCACCGGAATTTCATCCCTGGAGGTGGCTGAAAAACCTTTGCAACAAGTGGCAAAACACCGCTAACTGCCCTATACGACTTTGCAATTGGACAGTTCCCATTTTGTAGCCATTCATTGCCCAATGCTTCATGATTGGAATTTCCTCCCTGAAACATCAGCACAAAAGGATGTAAACAAAGGAATGCTTCAAAATAAATAATCCAAAATCTTTATGACATTTGGTGATTGTTCTTAGTTTAAAGACCTAGGTCTGAATGGATACAGACTTTCAATTACCTGCGAAGAAGACTCTTTCTTGGATGGTTTTGATTTTCCTTTTTGATTGTTCCACTTTTTAGAAAATGCATCAAAACTGAAAGACCCTCCCAGTCCAAAGGATGAGAAGCTAACGGTGGCTGCCCTTGCAGCCAAAGGATTGAACTTGGGTGGGGTTGTTTCAGGCTCTGTTTTCTCAGTGCGAAAGGAAGATCGTTCAGACAGTGGAACCACTCCATCACGTCCATGGAAAAGCCTGAATGCCATGTCAAAATTGGGTCCATCTTCAAAAATTGGACCTTTGGCTCCTCGTACCTGAGAGGTAGAAGTAAAAACAAAATGAGGAGGAGAGTAAAACACATGAAGCAAGAAGCACAATGCTCACGATAGACACAACACTCTAAAAGAAATATAATCTTACTGGCATGGGGAAAGGCATGGCTGATGAGAAGGAAAAGTTAGTCGGTTCATTAATGTTCCTCAAAAATGGACATCTGAGAATGTCCATTTGGGAAGATGCAGAATCCTCATTTAGGCCCCTGAGGAAAAAATCCATTGTGGAGGTAACCTGCACAAAAACATAAAATTGTTCAAGCAAGGTGCTAAGAGTAAGAAGGTCTGTCTCACTAAATATTGAACTGAAACATCAATTAGTTAACAATCAACATAAAAATGATCAAACTCCAGAAAATCAACAGTTAATGTTAATAATCAGAGAACAGCTATACATCATAAGAACAAGAGCCATGTGTCTAAACAACTTCAATTTATCTATAATGAAGTCCAAGATAGATTCTAGACATCATAAAAACACATAGAAAAGTCTAAACCCCATACGATTATATCTCTTAACATCAAAGGAGCAATGTATATACTCATAAATCAGGACCATACACAACCAGCCATACTACAAGCCGATATCAGTTGATCACAAATTGAAATCGAACATCTAAGATCAAATTGGGAAGTCAAGAACCAAGGAAAAATTGAAGCTTTTAAACAGCAACTATTGAAACACTACCAGATTCCCAACCCCACCTTATCAACCGCATGGAATTCGCTAAACTACACATAAATGAATACCAAAGGTTGCAAATCCACCCAACAAAGTAAAATCAAACATGTTTAATCGAGTCAAAGCAGTGGAGAATAAAGAAAAAAACAACTGAAGCTTTTAAACAGCAGATTGGCCAATTACTCTTTCAAAGACTTAATAATTACCATGAAGATCAAATAACAAAAACCAATAAAGTACATAATAGAGATCTCAGAAACCCAATTACAAGAAAAACCATGGATTTCTTTAAAAAAAAAAAAACTGAAATGGACCTTAAAAAAAGAAACTCAGAAATTACTACCAAAAATAAATCCCTGATAACAAACATAAAACCCAACAAAAAAATTGAACTTAAAGCCCAAAAAATATGATTAAAAAAAATTAAAGAAAACAGTAGAAACCATGGGAAAAAAGGGTCAACTCAGGAAAGCTAATTAAACCAAAAGTATAAAGCAAACCATCGAAGGATTCGAAAAGATAGCCGATTAAAATCAATAGGAAGCTAAGCAAAGGGCATTACAAGCAATAGAATTAAGGACAATCCATCACAAAAAATCCCCCAAAAAACAAGAGAGAAAAACACCGTACCTTTCTGCAGATGGCAACGATCAAGGAGATTGAAAAAACCCAAGCAAAAAGAGGAGTCTCTGAGAGAGAAATGAAAGAATGGAAACAAAGAAAAGAATAAAAGGAGAGAGAGAGAGTTAGGTGGCAAACTGGCAATGCGGTTCCAAGGT
>NW_018397268.1:2840584-2845622 GCF_002168275.2 Theobroma umbraticum | reverse complement strand
AATAGTAATACCATAATAATTCGTCAAGACAGAAAGAGAAAGAGAAAGAGAAAGAGAGAGAGAGAGAGAGAGGAAACGACGCCGTGGTGAGCACACGCCTTTTGGGTGAAGGGTGGATGTGGTAAGAAGACGCCACATTGGTGGGAGTTTGCCATTTTTCGGGTCAACATTTGCGTGTGGCAGCCATAGTTGATAGTTGGCAGTGCCCATTTCGGAAATTAATTTATTAATATATCCGAATTTTCCTTTTTTTTTTCTTTTTCCCATAAAATACTATGGAAAGGTGCACAGGCAAAAAGTTGAAAATGGTAGAAAAGGAAATATATTTTTAAAATTAAGTGAATATTTGATAAATAACTAAAACGAAGGCGAGGGGAAGCAGCGTGCACGTTTCATTTTGAAGATTTCCTTTCCCCATGTTTTTGTCATTTTTCTTTTATAAATAATTCAGAGTTATTCTTTTTGAGGCGAAATCCAACTTCCATTATATTTTATAATATAATCATTTTCACTAATACATTTATACATCAACGAAGCATTATACGAATTTTTTTTTAAATTATTTAAAAAATTTATTATAAATTTTTATTTTTTATTATATTGAATCAAATTTTTATATATTTTTTAAATTAAATAAATTTTTATAACTAAACTTCTATACCAATGACATGGCATTTTCACTAGTGCATTTATATATATAAGAACTTAATTGAGTTTTGAATTTGATATTCTATATCTCATCATTTGGAAATTGTCCATAAACAAAGACTTTTCCACATTGTCTGAGAACAAAGAAATTCAATGTTTTTATTTTGATTAAATTGGAAAAATTGTTTTCTTTGAAAAAAAAATAATAATGAGAAAGTCAGACAAAGATCTTTGATATAACAAAGTCAACATTTCACATGAAGTGGCCATCGGGGCATTTAAGAATAATGTTGGTGAGACAGGAATTCTAAATTTCATTTTGGGAGAGAATTTATTTTTTTAAAAAATAAATTAAATACAAAATTCTTTTTATTTTATTTTTTATTTTTATAAATAGAAGCATAACAGGTAAAGAAGTCACCCATTTCCTTTAAAAGAAAAGACAGCTTTGTTGTTATCATCAGTGTTTTGTCTTGCTCCTATCTCATATGTAAAGGATGGTTAGGTACCTTTTGGTTCACCCAAAACCTGACCTATTCTAAAGTTAGGAATAGGTATGGGAAAGATAAGGTCCACCTCCTCCCTCTTCTTCCTTCCATCTCAATCTCTACTGCATCTAAAATGGAGTATGACTATCAAAAATGAAATACCAAATTCAGTTTAACAAATCATTTATTTTGATTGGTATTCTTCAGTTACCTTCAATCTTGAACAGAGTCAATGCCATTGCCCAATGATGAAGATATTAATGATCTCTTTACCCAAGAAAAATAAAATCACCCACACATCTTATCCTCAATCATCTGAAAAATGTTTAGCATTCCATCAAAAGGACAAAACAGAGTTAAAAATTTTCACATATTTACATCAAAGCATAGAACAAATCAATGATCTATCTCATGATGAAAAGATAAAATTCCAAACTGCAAATAGGACTCTAAAATGCTTGAGCCAAGTTGGGGAAATGACAAAGAATGGCATCATTTACTTTGCTCTGTGGGAACCATGTACTAAAAAGGAGAATCAAATGCTCTGTGGTTACTTCTTGACTCTTCACTGGCATTGAAGAATTGGAGAAAAATACTCAATTCTGTTTGAAAAGAAGGCATCAAGGGAGTAGTTTAGGAACAAGCAAAAGGCAAATAAAAATCAGCTGATGATACTCTTTCTAAAGTAGCTGATCAGCATGGGAAACTTACTTAAGGGTTACTATCGTCGCTTGCTTTCTTGTATTCTGGCTTCAGCTCATATGATCCTTGATTAGTTCCCTTGTTGTTGTAGATGCAGAGGTCTTTAAGTATATCTTTCAGGAATTGCTTCAGAGAGAGTTCAAAGAAGAATCAGAAAACTGTCAACTTTTGGCCCAAAGGCAATAAATAAAACTAGATAGTTTGTATAGCCAACAGAGGTCAAGATTGTGGCATGTATGCTTAGAGTCAACAACAGTTCATCTTTCAAATACCATAATTGGTGGAAGAAAGTATGCCATAACCTGATTCGCTGAATTTTAAGTTTGCAGAGTGACAATCCAGGTAGCACATATCTTAAAAAATTTCAAGCAATCAGTTTATAGCAGTTGTACCTTAATGTCTAGAACATCAGATCTTTATTTAATCCTAGAAAAAATTTTTATGGATTAACTCTTAATCTAATGAAATCACCTTTATTTTACAAGGTCTGATTTTTTTTAACCTTATTTGATGTTTTCACTTTTCTACTCTTTGTCCATGGCTAAACAGACCCCATAGATGTGATCTTCTCTCTGTTTGATTATATACATGAGAGTTATCAATCAGCATTTTCTCAATCAGATGTCTATCCCTGCTAGAATAAGGAAATAATTTTATGTTCGTTATTCTTCCCTAGACTATATTCATTTTTAATGTAATGTCTTTAGCACCATTTTTTTTAATCACTATATCTTCTGAACCATTTGTCCAAACCCTTTTTAATTTAAAAACAGGCTTAGCTAATTGATAGGTATAGCATTAAGGTTCTCAAAGTTACCAATAAGCACTAAGTAGGAATAATTGATTAAGAAACATACTTCAGGTTGGTCTGTCTCTTGAATCAGTTGTCTTAAAGTCCAATTCGGTCGCCTTTCAAAGAGCTTAAACATAATATCTTCCATCTCTCCACGATCCCTCCGTGTTCGTTTCGTCTCTGATGTCTTGGTAGGTGTCTTCTTCTTTTCCTATTGCAAACACATCAGCTCTCCTCATACAAATGGCGGACAGATTATAAATATATTCTGATTGCATATATGAGAGCAAAAAGAAACAGGGTCCCCAGGAAAAGAAATCAGTGAAAAACATAATATTCACTTGAGAAAATTTTACATGAAATGAAAGTAATCATATGTACATTGAATACAGTAGCAATCATCATCCCTGGCATAGGCCTCATGTGAGTCCCGTTATCATTATCAATGACCTAAAATGTAGAATAAGGGGAAAATTAGCGGAAAAGTTAAGGAATGTGGAATGTGGGGGAAATAATAAGGCCAAAAAAAAAAAAAAAAACCCATATAGGAAGCATGGACATAAATATACAAAGTAATTACAAGGACCTGTATCTGTCTCGATTTGGTCATATATTTATTAGTCCTTTCACGGCAGAGTTTCCCATAGTTCTCAATGTTTTCATCATGAGGTCTCATGTCAAACTTGTTTAGTATTTTTCCCTCAACAGAAAGCTTTCCTGCAAGACAAGATGAATTCATAAACATGAGAGCAACAATGTTTCTCATTGTTAGAAATCTCCATCCTGAGTTAATAATAGAAAATTCTAGATATCTTCACTCGCTAACCAGATCTTTATTGAAGCAGCAGTAAATTATTGGCCAAATCTTCAAGCACAAGTTTTGTGTATTAACAGGTCAAACCTATGATCTATTGAAGATTCAAAAGATTCTCAGTTATGTGAACTAATAATATATGCATGCAGAGCAAATATTTAAAAATAGAAGTGTCTCAAGTTGGCAACTTGAACCTGTACAATATTCAGGTTTCTTGTTTGAATCCACTTTAATTCAGTTTAATGTCAAACAGTTAATAGTATGACACAATTTCAGAATCTAGTCTGCAAATAAGCCAATAGAATGGTGTATCACTCAGATTTTATGCATAAGCAGTACATCAAGAGTCCTGCAAGAATGTTCTTTTAACATTACATAGTCATAATAGAAATGGTGTAAGTCCAAAACAATAATCCTTCGTAGTTGGTAAGAGTGATGAGTTGGCATGACACTGTTAGTGGTCGATACATCCAAGTCTGTGTCAAGGACAATGGTTTCTGGGCAGCTGACCCTTTGTTTTCTCCTCTTAGAGGAAATAGGAGATTGGAGGCTTCTTCTCAATGTATACTGTAGACCATGTTAGGATTTCAACTTTACCCTTACTGGCCAGCAGCCTATGTTTCATTTACTAGAAAGACAACACATCACAGCACCACAATTACCCCATTAATAACAGTGGAATTAAAACATCCCCACTTCCACATAAAGAGTATGGAGCAAAACTAGATAAAAAATATCTCAGAAATAGATATCAGGTAAATACAAATGACAAACTTACTTGGAGAAGCACTTCATCCATGCCAAGTGAAGTATAAGCCTAGTGTATGCTGGAATGAAATATGCTTACCTTGGGATGACTCAGAAAACACAGACATTGGAACAAGGTCTTTTGACATGTCCATGGAATAACGCTTGGGTACATCTCCAATTTCTGCGCCAACCAATTCCATGGTAAACTGAGGTTCAGAAAACAACTTATATAAGACAGAAGGTAATAAAAGCATTATTACTCTCAGGCAAAATAAAAACCCATCCCACCCCTGCTCTGCCAACAAGGAAAAAAGGGAAAAGAAAGGGTGAGAAAAACTCAATCTGTCACAATGGATTGACAAGTTCTGCACAACAGCAGAAAACAAGATGGGAATATGAACAAGTTAAACTTCATAGTAGAAATCGTGGGACTTGCAGGTAAAACAATGTTAGGAGAAACACAGGGACCTAAAAGCATGAAACACCTGGCAAAAGTAAACACAAGAGCTACCTAATTCCATTCTGATAATCCTTCAAGTTGAGGGCTAAATTCATTTTTTGCGATTCCCTATAGTTTTCTGACAGCCGAGAATCAAACTTAATCGCTGTGATTCAAACCTTCCATTAAAAAGCTATGACTTCATTTAACTTCATTTACTGAGGTAAGGAAAATTACATGCTTCCAGAAAGACATTTTTCATTTCTCAAGTGAAACAAAATTAATAACGAAACATGAGCAATGAGTCAAAGCCAAAAATACCACAGGGAATGAGAACCCATTAACTAAGAACTCAATGATAATAATGTTGCTTAAAACAGCAAAACTATATATATATATATATA